>NC_056628.2:129543353-129830853 GCF_002870075.4 Lactuca sativa
TTTTGTAGGCATCCTACAAAGAAAAATTGGATGAGTTGGAAGCTGAAGGTGCTGAATTTGAGGAGGACAAACTAGTTTAAGATGTTGTTGGTGGTCACAACAAAAAATAACACTTTATGGATTAGGCCCTTTTGCAAATGCGGTTCCCAATATTAACGGTAAAATGGATGTATCTTACATTTTGGAAAAAATGATAAAATGGAAGAAATGATGGACCTTATTGCTAAACCAAAAGAGCAAAATGAAGAGGTTAAACAAATAATGAAGGCCCAAGAAGAGCAAAGCAACGCAAGAGTCGGGCAACTTGAAAAACAACTTAAAAGAGCAATCAATCTTATTAATGTCATTAAAAACAACAAAACTAGTAGGTCATAAAGTGTTGATGTGTTTATAGCAAAGTATTTTTTTAGATTAGCCACTTTCCATTTTCCATGTAATAAATAATTACTATATTATTTTATGATATAATGTTATTTGATTTTTTTTTTGCTATTTTTGTTTTTCATATATTACTACAAAATAATTTGGATTTAATATATAAATCAATTATCCATCGGGTCATATGAATTCTTTAATATGGAATCTGCTATATAATATACACCACGAAAATTGCTAGTGATTCACCGCCACGGAATTTGCTAGGAATCATCAAACGGAAGTTGCTAGAGATTTAGAACCACCAAATTTCCTAGGGATCCATAACGATGGAATTTTGTGGGGATTCATCACCATGGAATATGCTAGGGAATCACCACCACAGAGTTTGCTAGGGTTTCATCACCATGAAATTTGCAAGGAAATCACCACCACGGAATTTACTAGGAAATCACTGTTTTGGTCAAAAATTACACAAGTACTAATCAACCAAATTGTATGAGACGCTGTGATGTTCGAATTATGCAATAGCTAATGATAAACGATAGTGACACAATGGATAACAAGGAAAGCCCTTGATCCTTCCTAGGATCTCCGACATAAAACCTTGGGAGGTGATAATGATCACCTGCCTTGATGATTTTATTAACATAAGATGGTGATTACATGGAATATTTTAGTAAGAACAGATGGACAAATTTGGAAAGCAAGCTTAGAGTAAAAAAGCAGTGTCTTGTGTGCAAAATACAAGTGTCAACTCATTGTCTAAACTAGCCAACAAGAAGTCTGGTAATATCGGGATCCTCCATGACTTGTTTCACGAACATTGTTCGACTAGGTATTCCGGGTCGCTACCATAATTGAAATGATTCTTCATTGAGAATTGGTCTTCCCTTGAATATTTCTGCACATGCATTAGTTATGAACAAAATATAACCATTATAAAAGCTAGTAAAAATAATAATGTTAATAGTCGGGATCCTGGAGTAGCTGAGGATCCTGGATATTTTAGGATATTGAATATTTTGAGGATCCTGACCCTAACAATTGCCCCCAAGTTATTTCTGAAAATATAAAGTTACTTTTGTAATATTAATGAAATAACTTAAAGTAAATAGATAAAATGAGAGAGGAGAATAATTTCCAGTTTTAAGCATTAACGGCTAGGTAATTTGAAATCCAACAGATAGTTTACTAGTTGTTAACAATCAAATCACTTTCAATCATTCATTATAAATAGAAGTGATTAGTTCCTTAATCTTTTATTCATTGTTTTTCTTTTCTTGTGCTATTTCACGATTATCGGTGATTAGAAGGTAACTATATCTTTTCTCTCCCATGCTTTCACTTTTTTCGCCATGGTTCAAAAAATGGTTGTCTCCCGAAAAAGCATTTTGGCCCTTCCTGATGATGACTTCGTCAATCAAGAGATCCTCTCTTATGAGGAGACGTGTTCCCTTTAGGTTGATGATATTGAGTCTCTAAGACTTAATCGAGCCTTTCCTTTTGAAGCTATTTGCAGGCCCTTCAATCCTCTCATTCAGCCCAACTTCGTCTCTCCCACTTAGGTGTGCTTTCCTGAGTACCGCTTCTCTTTGGGTTTGAAATATCCTTTCCCCAGGATTGTTTCTGAACTCTTCAATGTGACTAGGATTTCGTATATCCAGGCCATGCAAATTCTCAAGAGGATCCTATATTGGGTCGACCAGGTAAATCAATCAAAAGGCCTTGACAAAGGCCTTCCTAAATTGGCTTGCGTATATGATCTCACAACCTTTGGGAATTCTTGTTTCCTCCTCAAGGTCAAGACCCGTAGATCTCCTCCGGTCCTGAAAAACAAGCATAACGATGGAGCTTGGAAAGAAACATATGTTTTTGTGAGATGTGACTCTATTCCCAATGGGGATCTCTTGTCGGATACATAGGTTAAAAGAGTAGGATTATTTAATATAAGGATCCTGGAATTCACATCTTCTTATTTTGTTTGCTTCTTTGTAGCTTTCATTTTCGAGGAGCTTGTTTCTGTTACCGTGGATTCTAAAGAGAATATTAAGAAGTTTTTTGCCTTGTCTGAAGTTAAGAGATCCTTCCGATTCGATCAAACAATCTTGCAGGAAAGCTCCTCCACACTGACCTCATGTCAATAGGTAAGGATCCCTGGTTTTTTCCTTTTTGTGGTGAATATCTTAATGATCCTCTACTATATACATAGAATCCAAAGCCATTCACTCTAGTGATCGCTTCACTCTTGTTGATCTTTATATAGCCATGCCAAAGGACCGGCTGGTGGCAAAGAAGGAAAAGGGTTCATCTTCTATTCCTCCTAAAAGATCAACTATTGACTTGATAGTGAAAACTCTGGGATTCCGAGAAAGAAAAACTACTGATTTCACGGGGTTATCTTTTAAGAGCCTTAGAGCTGAGGAAGCACTCAAGAAGTTGGTCTCTTTCTCCCATGTTGTAAGTGTTGACTCCATTCTGGTTTAATTTTTCATTTTGTTTTTTGCTGACTCACTACATCTTTGTCATAGGTCTCTGATCATGTATCCGCTGATTTAAGGATCTGGGCGGAGAGGGCTGAATAAGTCATTTAGGAACAGGAGAACATGTGGAAGATGACCAATGAAGATATTCTGAGGAGGGCGAAGCTGCTCAGCAGGGAGAAGGCTGAGAGAGAGGAGGAGCACATACACAAGCTCGAGGACATGATCTCCAATGCCAAGGTCAATATTGAAGTGGCCGTTTGGGAGGCCCAGATTCGTCTTGCGGAGGATCGCTACTAACCTCTGATGATAATATTCTTCACTAATGAGGATCCTTACCAATGAGGGTCCTTAAGGTCGAGGATCCTTAATGATGAGGATCCATAGTCATAAGATCATATCGAGGAGTTCCCTTCTTAGGATAACCTATTTAGGTTAATGACTTTGACAAAATTATTTTGTAACACTAGAGGTTCGATGGATAACATGTTAATGTTATACACTGGGGAGGATCCCTACTAGTGATATAATTCAGTGGAAAGCTCCTTACATATGATAACATGAAAATGTTATGGTTCGTGTGTTCTCTGGAGAAAATTTCCAATGTGTGATAACATGAAGATGTTATAGACCTGATGTAGTTTATGGGGTAAGATCCCCATTTTTGATAACATGAAAATGTTATAAACCTTAAGGATCTCAAGTTATGTTCAAAGATAAGAGGGTTTCCAAGCCACTGAATCGTGAAATGATCCCCTTATCCGTATCCCATAGTTAGATATCATGCGTTTAAGCAAGGTGTATAAACCTTATTTCGTGTGGAAGAGGTCATTAGCTCTTTAAACCATAGAGGGGATTAAGTAAACTTAAGCGTAGGAGAGATGATGAGTCTAGCTTATGTATATGATAGTTTAAAGACTATACTGTTGATATAATGGAGTTTCCTAAGTGTTAAGATGTTGAGATCTTCGCATGTTAAGATCCTTATGTTTCAGGATCCTTACATTTCAGGATCATAGCTTATGGAGATCCTTAGTTGTTCGTTGTTTTGCATAGCAAACGTTAGCGACGGGTGGGCGTTAGTCTAGCAAACGCCCCTCCAATGCTTAAGTTAGTAATATAATCGAGGAGAAAGTAATGATGAAAAGCTCAAGGTAAGGGACGTGTTGTGACATCCCCAAAATCACGGCCAGAAAAAGCCGGTTTCATTTATGCTTTTAAACTAATTTAAGAGTATATCCTTTTGATTTAAAAGTGTTGCAGAATTTGTTCCCAAAAACAAAACGTGATAAAATAATATTTACCAAAGCATTTCATAAAGAAATGTATTTTCATTGTATAATCAAAACTCGGGATGTCATGTTCTGATACAGACCATAAAGCATAACCGATAACATTACAAGTCATTCAACAAATATATATACATATACAGACTTGTAAACAAAACGACTTGATAATTCATCCATCTTATGCCCTTGCGCCACTTCCTGTAATACAAATAAAACTGAGTGGGTGAGGCTTGGGAGCCTGGTGAGCATATAGGGTTTTCAACCCACAATAAATAATTAACTAAATTTCCTCAACGCAAAAATGACCCAATTACCCATTCCCGTTATTCTCACTTTACGTCCCTAAAACAACTATCACAAGGGACCTAGTCTCAGAATATTTCATCGGGGCGACAACACATGCTTCGGGGATTCCTTAGCAATATGAGTCAAATAAGGAAACCATGAGGGGGATGGAATACAACGAACGAACACCCAAGTTCATTGACACCTACAGGTTATGAGCCTGCTAGTGTTCCACGGGACTATCTAGAAAGAGTCTGTGGTCGTCATCTAAATTCCACTAGATGACTGGATCATAATGACATCGAGGCCTCTCATCTGTTTATCACACATCAATTATCTACCCATGTTCTACCCAACATATTAGTAGATATATATATATATATATATATATATATATATATATATATATATATATATACATAGTTTAAAACCTGTATAGCATGTTCATTCAATACATATTCCACATAACAGATGAGGCACACACACATAACACATATTTCATAGAGAATAAATCATATCTATGAGATAGAAGAAAGTGAACATACATTCACAAATATAATCAACAAGATATACACATAACACGTATTTCGTATCTAATACTTCACAATTATGTGTTAGAAGAAAGTAACTACACACTCACTTGATCAGAAGATGATCGGTCAGCACTACGGCTTGCAGAAGTAGTATTCTTCGTTAGATCTGGAAGATCTTCATAAAAACCGGGCTCCTCGCGGGCAGAGCTTCGGCTCGGAAATAACACTTATCAGGATCTTCGGGACATTGAGACTTGCTTCGGGGCACGGGAATAATACCGGGGCACAAAAAATGATGCAAATCTTAGAGAGAAAGGAAGAAAAAAAAGGCAAGGAAAATGGCTGATCTCGGTTTCTATTTATAGGCTGTTGGGTCTCGGTTTACGTTGGGCGTAACTCCAAGTACGTTGGGCATACTCAGTATGTTGGGCGTAAGCTTGGTTAAGCTGGGCGTACTTTGATGTCACTGCATGTGTCATTTGGTAGCACTCGAGTATTGGTCAGGCAACTTGCACTCATCCGAGTACGTTGGGCATACTCAAATTACGCTTGGTGTAATTTGACTCGTCAAACTTCTAAGTGCGTAAGTTTCTCATACGAGCTCCGTTTACGACGTTCTTTATATCCACGCGTAGGTGAGACTATGCTCTACAACTTTCTTTTAGACTTCGTCGGCTAATTTTGATTTTTCTTTTATTATTTATTTTTAGTAGGCCGAGACAGGAAGACTCCATTATAAATTCATAACTTCTTCATCTAACGTCCATTTTTGTCTATCTTTTCACCAATGCACTACTATCAATGAGATCTTCGATTCTCGTTTAGATTATTTCGACCAATAATCACTCGATCTCGAATCGAGTATTCGGGCTGCATACTGCTAAGCTGAAACTTCAGAAAATCATAACTTTCTCATACGAAATCAGATTTGGACGATCTTTTTATGCACGCTCTCGGTTTAACATTATTTACGTCTTTTGTTTAGATCACTAAGGCTAAATATCGCTCTAACGTATATTTCACTTTTTACGTCATTCAGCGTTGCCGGTTCTGTCGCGAAACTTCGACCGATCGTAACTTCTTTGTTATAACTCGGATTTCGGCATTCTTTATATATTCGGAAACCTCGTTTCAACTACTACAACATTATCCAAAGATATCGGCTTTATCTACTTTTTTATTTTGATGCTTATTTTTATTCTTAATTCAATTAAGGCACAGAATTAAGCAATTAAGCATAAAACACATAATATTCAGATAATACATTTTTATTATTTCAAAATGGGTTACAAAGGTTAACCTAGACTATTACATTGCTTTTAATGACAAGCCCGGAAACACGGGCGTTACATGTGTACCCTTGTTTTGTTGAGGATTAAGGGACCCTACTTACATGTAGTATGCTTTGAGATTTATGACATTCTAGGATCTTGGTAGAATGTCTCCTTCGAGTGTTTCTAGCCAATATGCGCCTTTCCCTGCTTCAGCATCTATAAGATACAGTCCTTCCCATTTGGGAGCTAATTTAGCTGCATTGGGATCCTTGGTGTTTTGAAATGTTTTCCTTAATACCAAGTCTCCTATTTGAAACCTTCTTACTTTTATTTTCTTATTTTAAGCCTTGGTGACTCTCTATTGACGAGCATCAATGTGTATTTTGGCAAGATCTCTAAGCTCGTCAATAGTTTCAACATCATGTGCTAGGATCCTATCGTTATTCTCTTGGTTTTGCACCAAGTATCTTACCGGCGGGATCACTACTTTGGTATGGATCACTACTTCTATCCCAAACACCAAAGAAAAGGGGGTATGACTTGTGGCCATTTTGGAAGTAGTCCTATCTGCCCACAAAACGAAAGGAAGCTCTTATTCCTATCTTCCCTTCTTTTTTTTTCCATCATTTTCTTCAAATTGTTTACTATGATTTTGTCACTAGATTCTGCTTGACCATTAGCTTGGGGGTGAAAAATAGTGGATATTATCATTTTGATTCCCCAAATTGTGCAAAATTCTCTTGTGTGTTTGCTTATGAATTGGGATCCATTGTCGCATAAGATTTTAGCAGAGATCCCGAACCTGGTAAAGATATCACGTTTAATAAGCGAGACTACCTCTTTTCCTCTTACCTAAACGAAGGCTTCAACTTCGATCCACTATGAGAAGTAATTGTTCATCACTAGCATGAAGACTTTTTCTCCTGGGGCTATCGGTAATTTTCCTACTATATCCATCCCCCATTTCATGAATAGCCATGGATAGATAATAGGATGTAGAGGCTCTGCCGGTTGATGCAGGATGTTGCTATGTCTCTGGCAAGCATCACACTTTTGAGCACGTAGAAAAGAATATATCTTCATGTTTGGCCAGTAGTATCCTGTTTTAGTATTTTGGAGCATAAGGATTTGCCCCCAGTGTGATTGCCATAGTCTCCTTTATGTATGTCTTTTAAGAAATTTGTAGCTTCTGGATCATCAAGGCATCTAAGGTACGGATCTTCCATAGAGTTTTTATAGAGTTTACCTTGGATTATCATGAATCTTGAGACTCTTGTTCTAAATGCTCTCTTGCTTCTTTCTTTTGGTGGGATCGTTCCGTTTTGGAGTTACTCCATAATGGGTTGGGTCCATAAACGTGGATCTCTTTGAAGATCCTGTTCATCGAGGTCCCTTTAAGGAGGGATCTGAGAGTCGGGATCTTGAATAGCAGCTACACTTGTTGGTTGTCCAGTATCATCGGATTTTTCGGAAAGGGTTTTTATGGCTGGTGTTATTATATGCGTTATAGGAATCTTCGTCTCTGGTGGGATCCTAAAGGAGCATCCTAAGTTGGCTAATGCATCTGCTTTTGTGTTTTCTTATCTGGAAACTTGGGGTAGGCGAAAATTTTTAAATCCAAAAGCTAATTGTTTTAGGATCTCCAGATATAGTGCTAATCTTTCACCCTTCACTTCATAAGATCCATTGAAGTGATTAGTTAGTAATAAAGAATCGAAAATACCTGAAGATCCCTGATTTGAAGATCCTTAGCCAATTGTAGTCCCATTGTGAGTGCTTCGTATTCTATTTCATTTTTGGTAGTGCTAAATTCACAACTGACTGCCAGGGGTAGGATGTCCCCCTATGGCAACTTTAGTATGATCCCTAGCCTTGTTTCTTGTTTATTTTAAGCCCCATCTGTGAATAGTTTCGATTTTCCCAGTTGTTCATCTTTTAGGAGTTGCTTGGCTTCCATGTATACTTCGTTTTGTAGATCCTCACTAAAGTCAGTCATAAAGTTTGATAATGCTTGTGACTTTATGGCAGATCTTGGTTCATATCTGATGTTAAACGTGCTTAACTTCACTGAACATTTTTCCATCCTTCTTGACATTTCTGGTTTTCTTATGACTTTCTTAATTGGATAATTAGTCTTGACATGTATAGTATGTGGTTTGAATTAATGTCTTAATTTAGTAGAGGCGGTTACTAAGACAATAATTAGTTTTTCGAGGTGAGAGTGTTTGGTTTCAGGATCTTGGAGACTTTTACATACAAAGTAGATAGGATGTTTGTCTCCGTTAAGATCCTTGGCCAAGACAGCACTTACTGTGTTTGAGGATACTGCATTTTGAGTTCCTAAAAAGCTTGTTCTTCATCTTCAGTCCATTCGAACCTCTTTTTCTACTTAAAGATGTCGTAGAAGGGTTTACATCTCTCTGAGGATCTTGAAATGAACCTGTTGAGTGTCGCTGCCCTTCCAGTTAGCCTCTAGATATCTTTTGTTGAAGTGGGGATTTTAACTTGACGATTGCCTTAATCTGCTCCGGGCTTGCTTCTATTCCTCTCCTGGTTACCATATATCCAAGGAACTTGCCCGACTTCGTCCCAAAATGGAATTTGAGTGGATTCAACTTCATAATATATTCATTCAGGATGTCAAATGCTTCCTTAAGATCTTTGAGGTGATCTTCAGCTTTCATTGACTTCACTACCCTGTCGTCAATGCAGACTTCCATGGTGTCACCCGTATTGTCTTTAAACATCTGATTCACCAATCTTTGGTATGTTGCACCTGAATTTTTAAGATCAAAAGGCATTGCAGTGTAACAATATATACCTATTGTTGTTATAAATGTTGTATCTTCTTGATCGGATGGCTCCATCTGGATTTGTTGGAATCCTGTTGAAGCGTCCATGAAGGTTAAGATTTTGTGGCCATTCGTCGCATCTATCATAGAGTCGATATGTAGTAGAGGAAAAGGACCCTTTGGACAAGCCTTGTTAAGATTCGTGTGGTCTACACACACTCACCATTTTCGTGTGTTCTAATCGAATTTTGGTTTCTTTGAATTTCACAAACCCACATAATCTCAACATTATCTGATTTTTTACGTTTTATTTTTCAATGTTCAAGGGATTTGGGGTCCTTTATCTTGAAGTCTTTGTTTTATATAGCTCCGAGTTGTTCGATTCTTCATGTTGGTTTCAAATTTCTTAGTTTCATATATTCGTACGGATTTAGTCGTAGCTTAATTTGGTGTTCTTCACTTGAATTTCTTGCTAACTGTCCAAGATTGTTGTCGGTAAGTTTTTCTTATCTTTTGTGCCTTTTCTTTGACTAATATTCCGAGTGAGTTTAGTTTGTCTGGCCCTTTATTAATCTCATTTTTGCTATGAGTTTAAATTGTTTTTGATCTTCTTTACGTGTTTTATTGGATGATTTGGTTTAAGATGTTCTTATTCTAAAAATTAAATTCTTGAATAAAATTAGGGTTTTAAACCTAGAAAAATTTGTTGTAATCGTTAGATAAAAGTAGTTGGAATAGAATTGTACAAACTTCATAAACATTATTACATTAATCAAAGGTTTTTTACAATTCTAGTACAAAAATAAACCCATCACAAGTTGGTGAAAATATATACATTACATTGTTAAACTGTGAAACGAATACTTGAACCCGAAGGTGCACACGACTTTATGAATGATATTAATAACTATAAGTTGGTTAAAATATAGATGATAATGTATAATAGAGGTGTAAAAAAACGAAGCGAAAAAAACGGCGTTTGGTGCTCGAAAAATAAAAAAAAAAAAAACGAAGCGAAAAAAACGGCGTTTGCTGCTCGAAAAATCAAAAATAAAAAATATTCGTCGTTAATCTGTAGAAATAATAATAATAGTTATCATAATAATAATAATAATAATAATAAGGTAGTGTATAAAACTAATAATCGACCAACTAGGAAAGGATGTGGCATGCCCGGCCGATTGGTAAGATAGCGATAATAATAATAGTAATAATAATAATACATCTAACGGTTCATCCAAAAAGCATACTAACATCCGTTAACCCGACCAATGGATGGGTATGGCACTAGTTTCAAAGGGGTTTGACAACCTAAGCAATGGTTCTTCTTAAAAATAGGTTTGGCCATGAAAAAAATGAATCTACTTATCAGCTTTTATTGATTCAATTTACCCGCTAATTTGCCAAGTAATCCATCAAATAATTCTCAAATTTATTTTTAAGCACTTATTTCAACATTTGTAGCTGACACTTTTAATGTGTATTAGCCTTTATTGATTCAATTTACCCGCTAATTTGCCAAGTAATCCATAAAATAGTTCTCAAATTTATTTGTAAGCACTTATTTCAACATTTGTAGTTGACACTTTTAATGTGTATTATTAGACAATGTTTATTAGTGATATGTATTTGTATTTGATGGTTTATTAAAGTTATTATAATGTTATTTCTTTTGTAGTTGAATTTCAATATTATTATAAGTTTAAATGTAATGGGTTTTTTCAATATTTTGGACAAAAAAAAATAGATTTTTTTATAATTTTTTACTGTTTTTTTTAAATAAAAACTAATTAGCTACGGATTAACTACAGAAAATCCGTAGCTATTTACTTTTGTAGCTATTCCGTAGCTATTTAGTTCCGTAGTTATTTAGTTCCGTAGCTATTCTGTATGAAATTCGTAGCTATTCCGTAATTATAGTAGTTACGGAAAATCTTGTAGCTATTATGTAGCTAATCCGTAACTATAATTTAACCACGGGCCATTATGCTACAGACATTTTTCCATAACAATTACAGAATAGCTATGGATTGTTCTGTAGCATTTGCACTAGTTTTTAGTAGTGGATTTTTAATAGCACGACATCCATCTTCTCAAGTTTTAAATAGCACAAGCTACAACTAAGCCTGTTACTCTTTCTCTCGTGTATATCTTTTTCTCGTGTATATGTGTACGAGTGGCGGGTTGTTTATTGTATCTTAAGGAACTAAAGGTGTTACTCGAAGGAGTAAGAAAACAAAGAACTTCCTTACATACAAAAAAATCCTTCAACAAAGTTGTGAAGTATAGTGACAACTGACAACCCTCCATGTGATACAGTGGCATCTAACTTTATATATCACTTTATGTGTTAGGATGTTCAAGTAATTAAGAAGCATAAATAATTACATCCAAATTGAAGTATGAACCTTGTACAACCCGGTTCAAAACCGGGATCTTAGAACAATTTCACATATGACCTGTTGACATAAAAACCGGTTATATAATTGATTTAACTGGGTCCGTTACCGGTTTTGTAGTGCATGGTGTTAAGTAAAATTTAGAACCGAGAACTTAAGAACACTTGTGCTGGATAAAATTAATGTTACGCGACGAAAATTGAAACTACAAGAAATCACAATTATTTTAAATAAGTTACCATACAACCTAAACAACCCTACAAGATCTAGTACAAAAGACAAATTAACTACATTTTAATAAGAAGAAACGAAGTAAAAAGTACCACTAGCATGACTGGTCCTCCTGCGGGGGCTGCGGATTCTACCAACTCAAGGCTTCCAAGCGAAACCATCTCACCGGTATTAAGGTCAACGACTGTGTTACCACCCAGCTCGAGTTGATGCTTAGCTGATCCGACCCAGTAGTTGAATCTATAATTAATAACCACGGCGATCCTAATATTCACTGCCTGTATCCGACCCACCATGCCCTTACGAGTCTCTGCCAACGTAGATGGCAGCTGGAGGTGATCCTTGAGCAGCGCTCTCGCATGACCAGTCTTTACCAGATCTAGAGTTTTCTCTTCGGGGTCAACTACCACGGTAGATGGAAATTGGAGGTCGTTCTCCTTGAGGGATCTGATATGCGTAGTGTTACCATTACCTTGGTAAAAAGCTGGGATAGTGCCTGCCCACGCATACTTCTGGTAGGGATCATCGTATGGGTAATAAAAGAAGGCGATGCTTAATGGGTCATCGTAGTAAAGACCGATTGCCTTATTCATATTTCTTAGTTTAAGGTCGAAATAGATGTTTCCGGCGGTCTGGTCAGCCGAGTTGGTGAAGGCTGGAACCGAGAGTTCCTCTATAGATAGCTTCGGGGGGTTGGGAAATGAGTACAGACATAAAAGGACGATTACCACGACGGTGAGCATGAGATTGAAAGCGCAAGCACCACCCCCACTATCGCTCATCTTGAGACAGGAAAATTTTAAGAAGTTTAGGGGATGAAACTTGGAAGTTGGAACTGGATTATTCCTTTATTTATAATAATACCAGTACATATTCGTTCCGAAGTGTACAAAATTGCATTTTTAATAGTTTTATCTAGAGTTGTTATAAATGGCATATACGTGATTAATGATTAATAGGAAATATAAGCATGGGACCAAACAATAAAGATTGGGATAGCCTGACAATCGCCTTTGCAATAGACAAATTATGGAGACTTCTAATTTATAAGCAATAAATTTTTTTATATCTATTATTACTAACATATTTAACTACTTAAACTTCTGTTTTTTTATTGTCATCCTATTTTCATAAACAATAATTCTTCTTGAATAACTATATGTAAATATAATTACTAAGTTATTATATTTTATTTTTAACATTCTACTTTCATTTATATCCTATTTCGTTAATAATCAAATGCTTTTAAATATTAAAAACTATATAAATGAAGGTACCTAGAAAATATTGTTTTTTCATGATCAAATAATTTCCTTTATCATATAAATTAAAAAAATAGTAAACTACACCTTCAAGACAGTCCATTTAAAAGTCAACTGGTAAACACTATAAATATTATCGGAGTGTCAAGCTGTAAACCATAGATCTTTTGTGAAATTTCATTTTTCAACCATTAAACTTTTATAATGGGGGCATCATACAACTTAGGAAAAAATGACACGATCGGTCCTATGGTTTTCCAAAACAGTGTTATTATAGATAACTATTGAAACTTCTACGGATATTAGAAAACTAAGTAATTACCTACAGCATAATTGGTAGGAAATCCATAGGAATAAGGCGTTACCTACATATTTCCTATAAAAAACGGGTTGTAGGAAAAACCTTTGTGGGTAATTTTTTCCTACAAATTAGCTACAAACCTTCCTACGCATTTCCTACGGAATATTCTGTTACAAAATTAACTATGGAATAACTATGGAACACGTTGACTACGGAGTACCTACAGATTACCTACGAGTTATTTACTTACGAAGCACCTACAAAATACATACGGATTATTTTTCCTACAGAATACCTACAAACTGATTTTCCTACAGAATACCTACCAACTACTTTTCCAGCAGAATACTTACCAACATGTTTTCCTACGAAATACCTACAAACTGTTTTTGCTACAGATTACCTACAAACTTTATTGGATTTTATTTACTACAGAATACCTACCGAATATTTATTTCCTACAAATTTTCTATGATTTTTTTACCAGTTTTACTGCCATATTAAATTTATATTTGCTATAGAATATTTATTTCCTATAATTCAGTCAAAAATCTATTACTCTATTTAATTTATAATTTAAAAATATCCAAATTTTCTGCTAAAAAACCAAATAAATATTTAAAATAATAGTTAAATACCATCACATTCATTAACATTAAAATAGTCAATAACATACCGTTCATACATTCAAATACTCAAAATACCATTACAATATCATGACAAAAGCTAAGAACTAGTCAATAACATAACATTCATTAAGTGTTTTAAAAGAAAAACTAAGAACTACTTGGTGGATTAACAAACGGATTGATTTGTTTCATAAAGGCCGCCAATTGTTGTTGCACTTGCAATTCCATTTCATTTCGCATATGTTACATTTGCAAATTCATTTCATTTTGCTTTTCATCCATGGCTTGTTGCATGTTTGACACTTGTTGTCGCAACTCATTTACCTAAATATAGCAAGACAAACACATGCAGTTAGTAAATGTAATTCAACTTTAAACCACGATAGCAATGTAATTTACTTTTAATACAATATAAAAATACACTAGTCATAATAACAATGTACATTGTTTTTAATATCAATAATAACAACTTCTAATATGCATAATAATAACATACTATATTTTTATCCATTATACCATTGTAATTTACATTTCCAATCCATAATACTAATGTACTTAAATTATTATCAATATAAACAATTTACTTTACCTAATATCGATAATTGTGTCACACCCCCAAACCAGAACAGCGGAAACGTTTGGGGGCGAAGACTTCATGTACAGTATCATAACAATGCACAATAGTAAAAACAAGTATGAACATCCATTGCATTAATTAAATAGTTAATACATGTATGTTCTTTAGATAGTTGTAAGACACCAAAAATATAACATCAAAATAAATGACGAGTCTTGAACATACTCCATCTTCTCCAAAACCTGAGCTCGTACACCTGCCTACTGGTTCCCTGAGAATACAAGTTATTTTGAAAGAGAGTATCAACATTTAAGTTGGTGAGTTCATAACTATTTTAGTGTAAAATGTTTGTAGTTGTTTCACGAAAATGTTTGTATTTGTTTCACGAAAATGTTTGTATTTGTTTGTATACTTCCCAGAAATTCCTATATTTTCTGCTTATATGAAAAGTAGCCTTCTATCATAGACCAACCTATTTGTATGTTTTATTCTCTTGAAAAGGGTGTAAAATGTATGTTTGTACTCGACTTAGTATAAAATGTATGTTTTCCATATTCATAAACCATCTTTACTAGAAAATAGTATGTCTTTCTCATGTGAGAATTTCACTGTATGAATGTAATGGAAAAATGAAGATTTATAGTAGTATTGTATAGAATAAACTACTGATGTATTAACTACCTTGAAACCAAACTGGTTAATTAAGGTTAAAATGTGATTAAGGTTATAACCATACTTGATTTACTAGTATAAAACACGATGTTCTTCAGGCGTCGAAAAGGAGATGACATTTGTCACCTGTAGACCTACAGGTCCCACTGTAACTAGCAGCAAGGTGTGGGATGGTCAATCATGTATAGATCTATACACAAACTCACGCTCTCCCTCCAGGAGACTCTGGTTACAAAACGTGACATAGCAAGAATATTGCTATGCCATGAAATAGTATCTCACATTTTAGTTATCTTGTTCTAGTTATAGTGTGTAAGTTCCTTCTTGTTCTTGTAAATGAATAGTATACTTTGTATTGAATGGTAATAGTATGTATGTATTGATTCATGTATCGTGCCTCTGTTCTAGAAAATAGTATGTATGTCCCTCTAAACTATACCTATTATAGTTTATATGTACGTTCTGTATCAGTAATAATTGTTCATGAATGCAGAGATCCCGAACCTGGTAAAGATATCACGTTTAATAAGCGAGACTACCTCTTTTCCTCTTACCTAAACGAAGGCTTCAGCTTCGATCCATTATGAGAAGTAATTGTTCATCACTAGCATGAAGACTTTTTCTCTTGGGGCTATCGGTAATTTTCCTACTATATCCATCCCCTATTTCATGAATAGCCATGGATAGATAATAGGATGTAGAGGCTCTGCCGGTTGATGCAGGATGTTGCTATGTCTCTGGCAAGCATCACACTTTTGAGCATGTAGAAAAGAATATCTCTTCATGTTTGGACAGTAGTATCCTGTTTTAGTATTTTGGAGCATAAGGATCTGCCCCCAGTGTGATTGCTATAGTCTCCTTTATGTATGTCTTTCAAGAAATTTGTAGCTTCAGGATCATCAAGGCATCTAAGGTACAGATCTTCCATAGATTTTTTATAGACTTTACCTTGGATTATCATGAATCTTGAGACTCTTGTTCTAAATGCTCTCTTGCTTCTTTCTTTTGGTGGGATCGTTCCGTTTTGGAGTTACTCCATAATGGGTTGGGTCCATAAACGTGGATCTCTTTGAAGATCCTGTTCATCGAGGTCCCTTTAAGGAGGGATCTGAGAGTCGGGATCTTGAATAGCAGCTACACTTGTTGGTTGTCCAGTATCATCGGATTTATCGGAAAGGGTTTTTATGGATAGTGTTATTATATGGGTTATAGGAATCTTCGTCTCTGGTGGGATCCTAAAGGAGGATCTTAAGTTGGCTAATGCATCTGCTTTTGTGTTTTCTTATCTGGAAACTTGGGTTAGGCAAAAATTTTCAAATCCAAAAGCTAATTGTTTTAGGATCTCCAGATATAGTGCTAATCTTTCACCCTTCACTTCATAAGATCCATTGAAGTGATTAGTTAGTAATAAAGAATCGAAAAATACCTGAAGATCCCTGATTTGAAGATCCTTAGCCAATTGTAGTCCTATTGTGAGTGCTTCGTATTCTACTTCATTTTTGGTAGTGCTAAATTCACAACTGACTGCCAGGGGTAGGATGTCCCCCTATGGCAACTTTAGTATGATCCCTAGCCTTGTTCCTTGTTTATTTTAAGCTCCATCTGTGAATAGTGTCGATTTTCCCAGTTGTTCATCTTTTAGGAGTTGCTTGGCTTCCATGTCTACTTCGTTTTGTAGATTCTCACTAAAGTCAGTCATAAAGTTTGATAATGCTTGTGACTTTATGGCAGATCTTGGTTCATATCTGATGTTAAACGTGCTTAACTTTAATGAACATTTTTCCATCCTTCTTGACATTTCTGGTTTTCTTATGACTTTCTTAATTGGATAATTAGTCTTTACATGTATAGTATGTGGTTTGAAATAATGTCTTAATTTAGTAGAGGCGGTTACTAAGACAAGAATTAGTTTTTCGAGGTGAGATTGTTTGGTTTCAGGATCTTGGAGACTTTTACATACAAAGTAGATAGGATGTTTGTCTCCGTTAAGATCCTTGGATAAGACAACACTTACTGTGTTTGAGGATACTGCATTTTGAGTTCCTGAAAAGCTTTTTCTTCATCTTCAGTCCATTCAAACCTCTTGTTCTTCTTAAAGATGTTGTAGAAGGGTTTACATCTCTCTGAGGATCTTGAAATGAACCTGTTGAGTGTCGCTACCCTTCCAGTTAGCCTTTAGATATCTTTTGTTGAAGATGGGGATTTTAACTCGACGATTGCTTTAATCTGCTTCGGGCTTGCTTCTATTCCTCTCCTTGTTACCATATATCCAAGGAACTTGCCCGACTTCGTCCCAAAAAGGAATTTGAGTGGATTCAACTTCATAATATATTCATCCAGGATGTCAAATGCTTCCTTAAGATCTTTGAGGTGATCTTCAGCTTTCATTGACTTTACTACCCTGTCGTCAATGTAGACTTCCATGGTGTCACCCATATTGTCTTTAAACATCTGATTCACCAATCTTTGGTATGTTGCACCTGAATTTTTAAGATCAAAAGGCATTGCAGTGTAACAATATATACCTATTGTTGTTATAAATGTTGTAT
This sequence comes from Lactuca sativa, assembly GCF_002870075.4. Classification (NCBI taxonomy): domain Eukaryota; kingdom Viridiplantae; phylum Streptophyta; class Magnoliopsida; order Asterales; family Asteraceae; genus Lactuca; species Lactuca sativa. The sequence goes on from NC_056628.2 coordinate 129,561,005, forward strand.
CTTCTTGATCGGATGGCTCCATCTGGATTTGTTGGAATCCTGTTGAAGCGTCCATGAAGGTTAAGATTTTGTGGCCACTCGTCGCATCTATCATAGAGTCAATATGTAGTAGAGGAAAAGGACCCTTAGGACAAGCCTTGTTAAGATTCGTGTGGTCTGCACACACTCACCATTTTCGTGTGGTCTAATCGAATTTTGGTTTCTTTGAATTTCACAAACCCACATAATCTCAGGATTATGTGATTTTTTACGTTTTATTTTTCAATATTCAATGGATTTGGGGTCCTTTATCTTGAAGTCTTTGTTTTATAGAGCTCCGAGTTGTTCGATTCTTCATGTTGGTTTCAAATTTCTTAGTTTCATATATTCGTACGGATTTAGTCGTAGCTTAATTTGGTGTTCTTCACTTGAATTTCTTGCTAACTGTCCAAGATCGTTGTCGGTAAGTTTTTCTTATCTTTTGTGTCTTTTCTTTGACTAATATTTAAAGTGAGTTTAGTTTGTCTGGCGCTTTATTAATCTCATTTTTGCTATGAGTTTAAATTGTTTTTGATCTTCTTTACGTGTTTTATTGGATGATCTGGTTTCAGATGTTGTTATTCTAAAAAATAAATTTTTGAATAAAATTAGGGTTTTAAACCTAGAAAAAATTGTTGTAATCGTTAGATAAAAGTAGTTGGAATAGAATTGTACAAACTTCATAAACATTATTACATTAATCAAAGGTTTTTTACAACTCTAGTACAAAAATAAACCCATCACAAGTTGGTAAAAATATATACATTACATTGTTAAACTGTGAAACGAATACTTGAACCCGAAGGTGCACACGACTTTATGAATGATATTAATAACTATAAGTTGGTTAAAATATAGATGATAATGTATAATAGAGGTGTAAAAAAAACGAATCGAAAACACGGCGTCTGGTGCTCGAAAAATAAAAAATAAGAAATATTCGTAGTTAATCTGTAGAAATAATAATAATAGTTATAATAATAATAATAATAATAATAATAATAATAATAAGGTAGTGTATAAAACTAATAATCGACCAACTAGGAATGCATGTGGCATGCCCGGCCGATTGGTAAGATAGCGATGATAATAATAATAATAACAATAATAATAATAATAATAATAATAATACATCTAACGGTTCATCCAAAAAGCATACTAACATCCATCAACCCGACCAATGGATGTATATGGCACTAGTTTCAAAGGGGTTTGACAACCTAAGCAATGGTTCTTCTTAAAAATAGGTTTGGCCATGAAAAAAATGAATCTACTTGTCAGCCTTTATTGATTCAATTTACCCGCTAATTTGTCAAGTAATCCATCAAATAGTTCTCAAATTGATTTTTAAGCACTTCTTTCAACATTTGTAGTTGACACTTTTAATGTGTATTAGCCTTTATTGATTCAATTTACCCGCTAATTTGCCAAGTAATCCATAAATAGTTCTCAAATTTATTTGTAAGCACTTATTTCAACATTTGTAGTTGACACTTTTAATGTGTATTATTAGACAATGTTTATTAGTGATATGTATTTGTATTTGATGGTTTATTAAATTTATTATAATGTTATTTCTTTTGTAGTTGAATTTCAATATTATTATAAGTTTAAAATGTAATGGGTTTTTTCAATATTTTGGACAAAAAAATAGATTTTTTTATAATTTTTTACTGTTTTTTTTTAAATAAAAGTAATTAGCTACGGATTAAATACACAAAATCCGTAGCTATTTACTTTTGTAGCTATTTCGTAGTTATCCACTTCCGTAGCTATTTAGTTCTGTAGCTATTACGTAGCTATTTAGTTCCGTAGCTATTCTGTATGAAATTCGTAGCTATTCCGTAGTTATAGTAGTTACGGAAAATCCCGTAGCTATAATTTAACCACGGGCCATTATACTACAAACATTTTTCCATACCAATTACAGAATAGCTATGGATTGTTCTGTAGCATTTGCACTAGTTTTCTAGTAGTGGATTTTTAGTAGCACGACATCCATCTTCTCAAGTTTTAAATAGCTTAAGCTACAACTAAGCCTGTTACTCTTTCTCTCGTGTATATCTTTTTCTCGTGTATATGTGTACGAGTGGCAGGGTGTTTATTGTATCTTAAGGAACTAATGGTGTTACTCGAAGGAGTAAGAAAACAAAGAACTTCCTTACATACAAAAAAATCCTTCAACAAAGTTGTGAAGTATAGTGACAACTAACAACCCTCTATGTGATACAGTGCAAGGGCGGAGCTAGGATTTTAGGATAAGAGGGGCTTACGTCGTAACAATATATTAAAATACTTTTTTTTTTTAATAACATAATCGAGTCTGTAAAATTGATTTAAAAAAAAACTGTTTATAAACACCAATTCTCATCATTATTTAGTATTAAAAAAACTAATTAGAACATAGATATATATTGTATTATTATCAATTTTAGAGAAAATAGAGCTAAATAAATTTTATAAGATTATAAATAGTATTTGACTCGTTTTACGTTGAGACCGTCTTTAATTTAAAAAAGAAAAAAATCTATAACTTTATAACTTTATATGTGGATATCAAAAAGCTACTAATTATACACTGGTTAATCGTCAATTAATATAGCAATTTAAGAACAAAATGTACCTATTAGTCTACTATTAATATAATATTAACATGAATTAAAATAAATGGGTATTAATATTAAGTTAAATGGACATGGACGCTCTAGGATTTTTTCCAATAAGATTGTGGGCCTCAATTTTAGTCATATTAAAAAAAAGGCTTATTATTTTTTAATATTATAATAGAACTTAAAAAAATAAAAATTGGGAGGGGCTTAGTAACACGGAAGCTTCAAGTTATTCATGGACTTATTAACTATATGTATTATCACAGAACTTTGAAAGGGATTAAGGGGGGCAAAGCATCCGGCAGCCCCCTATTGGCTCCGCCCCTGATACAGTGGCATCTAACTTTATATATCACTGTATGTGTTAGGATGTTCAAGTAATTAAGAAGCATAAATAAATACATCCAAATTGAAGTATGAACCTTGTACAACCCGGTTCAAAACCGGGATCTTAGAACAATTTCACATATGACCTGTTGACATAAAAACCGGTTATATAATTGATTTAACTGGGTCCGTTACCGGTTTTGTAGTGCATGGTGTTAAGTAAAATTTAGAACCGAGAACTTAAGAACACTTGTGCTGGATAAAATTAATGTTACCCGACCAAAATTGAAACTACAAGAAATCACAATTATTTTAAATAAGTTACCATACAACCTAAACAACCCTTCAAGATCTAGTACAAAAGACAAATTAACTACATTTTAATAAGAAGAAACGAAGTAAAAAGTACCACTAGCATGACTGGTCCTCCTGCGGGGGCTGCGGATTCTACCAACTCAAGGCTTCCAAGCGAAACCATCTCACCGGTATTAAGGTCAACGACCGTGTTACCACCCAGCTCGAGTTGATGCTCAGATGATCCGACCCAGTAGTTGAATCTATAATTAATAACCACAGCGATCCTAATATTCACTGCCTGTATCCGACCCACCATGCCCTTACGAGTCTCTGCCAACGTAGATGGCAGCTGGAGGTGATCCTTGAGCAGGGCTCTCGCATGACCAGTGTCTACCAGATCTAGGGGTTTCTCTTCGGGTTCAACTACCACGGTAGATGGAAATTGGAGGTCGTTCTCCTTGATGGATTTGATATGCGAAGTCTTACCACCACCTTGGTAAAAAGCTGCCATAGTGCCTGCCCACGCATATTTCTGGTAGGGATCATCGTATGGGTAATAAAAGAAGGCGATGCTTAATGGATCTTCGTAGTAAAGACCGATTGCCTTATTCATATTTCTTAGTTTAAGGTCGAAATAGATGTTTCCTGCGGTCTGGTCTGACGAGTTGGTGAAGGCTGGAACCGAGAGTTCCTCTATAGATAGCTTCGGGGGGTTTGGAAATGAGTACAGACATAAAAGGACGATTACCACGACGGTGAGCATGAGATTGAAAGCGAAAGCACCACAACCACCATCGCTCATCTTGAGACAGGAAAAATTTAGTAAATTTAGGGGATGAAACTTGGAACAGGATTATTCCATTATTTATAGTACCAGTACATATTCGTTCCGAAGAGTGCAGAAATTCCATTTTTAATAGTTTTATCTAGAGTTGTTATAAATGACATATACATGATTAATGATTAATAGGAAATATAAGAATGGGACCAAACAATAAAGATTTGGATAGCCTGACAATCGTCTTTGCAATAGACAAATTATGGAGACTTCTAATTTATAAGCAATAACTAGGTTATAACTCGTGGAAACCACGGGTAACAGATTAAAACAATATACCAAGGGGCCTTTGGCCTAGCGGTAGGGAGTGACTCTTTCAAATGAGAGGTCATGGGTTCAAGTCTCGCTATGAGACATATGTGGTGTTTAGGATTAGATTAAGAGTAGAATAGTTTGCCGTTTCAAAAAAAAAAAAAAAAAAACCAATATTGATAGTCAAAATCATAATCATTAATCAATTATTTTAAAACAATTATTAATTTACATATTTATATGATTTGTCTATAACTCTATAATGGTTGACTCAAATTAATATGTAAAATATTTTGAAGATATGAAAGACATTCTTTATATGTAAATTAATGAAAAAAATGATGATATTGAATAATTAAATATAAAATTGAATAGATTAAAAAAACTCATCGTCAATCATCGAATGGAATTATTATATTACAAATTAAAATTTAAGTTTCTGAAAGTAACATATATGAAAACATATAATAAGTTAAAAATAAATCTTTACACAAGGGCTGATTTTATTAAATTATAAAATTATAAAAGAAAAAGTAAAAACTTTTATTTCCCAAATACCCCACACATCCACTTATCATTGCAACACCTTTGCTCTATAAGAAACAAAGGTTGGTAATCCACAAGCAAAATTAGCATTATGTCCTCCGTTTTATAAAAAATATTGATGGTTTCTAATTTGTTAAATGGCCTATTGTATGATGGCCATAAAAGGAACTGTATGTCCATTATATATGTCATATAATGCATGCATGCCCACATTGATACATATGTAATTATTTTTTAATTACAACATCCTGATTTCATTTATTTTTGTTACAACAATATTCTTTTTCTAATACAAAGAAATGAAGTACAATGCTATAATACACAAAAATTTTAAGTAAATTGTTATTTATTGTTACAATAATGTAAAATTAAAACTATATATAATAATAAAGAAAATTAAGAGTATAATGTTATAATAAGAAAAGAATACAAAGTACAATGTTACTTCTTGCATATAGCTCATCAAATTTTCTATAGCTAGCAACTTTAGAAAGACACCATCCTTCGGTAAAGTTTATTTTTAATATTTTCATGTGTAGTTCTATATTTCTCTACATCTTGGATAAAATGTGCACAACATCTTCTAAAAGTTGAAACTGAAAACCATAAAGAAAATATTATACATACCGATTTACTAAAAAAATGTCTATTAAAGTTGATGATTTCAAATGACAAAAAATTGTCTATTAAAAAAGCATTTCATAAAAATAAAAAAAAATAAAAAAAATAAAAAACAGTCTGTTTTTATCAAATGGCCAAACAAATTAATCATCGTTCTTCATAGTTTTATATAGAAATTACTCAACTTTTCTTTACCATACCAGATCATGCAATGGCATGTTGCATCTTTTCTTGATTCACTGTAACTTTATTTACATATCTTTCATCTTACAAATAACTCAATGAGCTAAATCTGTAAAGACATTAAAACCAATATCATAAGCAACCTATCTCTTCCTATTTTACCCCTATTTATAAACAACTTATTTAAAAAATAATTGATAAAATTCTTTTGACATCCTTCTTTTAACTTTTAAGAATGCATAACCGTAGAAAACTGGGATGCTATGTATAATAAAAAAATCAAGGAAACCAAATAACAAAACTACAATCATGCTTCAGACTTAAATTATTTGACTTTGGAACAGAAAAGTCGCATAAAATTCCAAGCTTAAAACTGATTAAGCAACCTTCATTACATAAGCATCTTTGAATACATAAATAATTTCACTCAAAGATTGATAAAAACATTGAAAAAAAAAACAATATATATTTTGTTACAAAAAAGAGGTCTACCTGGCCAAATTGACCGTTAAAGCACTTAACTCTCGTACCCATTATCTAGGATAAAAAGAGAATAAACGAGAAATTATTATATGATAAATGAAGCAACAACATTTCAAAGCCTTGTAAATTTAAAGTTACAAACATTAAAACCTACTTAAATAGAAAAGTCTACACAAATCAATCTCACTGCCTCATTTACATGATTTGCTGATTATAAAATTTGGTTGAGTCATTTTATCAAACATGTAGTGTGCAAAAAGAATTACTGATTCAAGAGACCAAAAAACATATGGATAAGTAGATGAAAGCGTACTGTTTCAATCCGACCACTCCCATTAATCTCTATACCCTTCATATATCTGATCTTTAAATATGAAACCAAAAGAAACCTCATCACTAAGAATCTGAAATATTTATTTGAAAAAAACAAACTTGTATGCCATTCAATACGAGAAGGCATGATAAGAAATACAAAGAGGGGTCTTTAGGTTTGAGGATGAGGTCGAGTCGTAACCTCAACTAAGAAATGGCGACCAAAAAATTCAAGTGGATTTGGTGAGTTACTGATGATTGGAAAGAGAAGTGATGAAAATTGGAAGCGTAACATAGGAGACTCAGTTTAGATACAAACCATTTGTAGATCCAATTAAAATTTAGATAAGATTTCCTGATTTCTTGCAGTTAGCTAAGCTAAAAACAGAATAATATTGCTCATATGTTTCTGATTTATAGGGTTGATCGGTAGACCAAGATTTAAAAAATTCTCGATAATTTCAAAGATTTGTGGAAGGAAGCGAGATTTAGGGATGAGAAATATACTTCTAATACGGTAGAAGGTCATTTAGGGAAAAAAAAACCGAGACATTTTAGGCAGGAAAATTAGCTGGGAGGGGCTTGAGGAGAAAACACGTGGCAATTGGGTACTCTTTTATTATAATAGAGGATTTTTTTTTTCTATCTATTATTACTAACGTATTTAACTACTTAAACTTCTGTTTTTTATTCTCATCCTATTTTCATAAACAATAGTTCTTTTTGAATAACTATATGTAAATATAATTATTAAGTTATTATATTTTATTTTTAACATTCTACTTTCATTCATATCCTATTTGTTAATAATCAATTGCTTTTGAATATTAAAAACCAGACAAAACTTCAAAAATGGTCCTTGTGGTTTTCGAAAATATCAAGTTTAGTCCCTAAGTTCAAAAAACCTCACAGATGGTCCCTGTGGTTTCAAAACTTTTAACAAATGATATTTTTCGCTAACACCGTTAACATTTAACCGTTAAATGAAGGGCATTTCAGTCATTTTACCACCACAAGGACCATTTACGAAGTTTGCCTTAATTTTTTTTGAAAAAAAAGAAAAAAATTTATTTAATATTAAAGGGCCCTCTCTCTCTCTCTCTCTCTCTCTCTCTCTCTCTCTCTCTCTCTCTCTCTCTCTCTCTCTCTCTCTCGTAAACATTGCATATACAGCTTCAGTTTCAACTTCACACACATCCAAATTCACCACCAATGATCCTCTTTTAGCTCGTAGCCAATCTCCAACTTCACTAGTCACATTCTTGCACTTCTTTACCTTGATCTTCACCAAATTAGGACAACCCCAAGCAAAAGCTTCGATTCCTTCATCTGATACTGGACACCCTTTTATACAGAGCTTCTTCAAAGCAACACATTTTGATGCTATGCCTAAAATCTCCCCATCAGCTATTGTTTCGCTTCCACATAGAGCTAATCTTTCTAGCTTTTGACAGTTTGTAGCGATTGCTTCTAGGCTTGCTGAGTTAGGGTTGACCCTAATTAGAACAAGTTCTTGAAGGTTTGCACTGTGTTTAGCAATCGCTGTCAAACCCTCGTTTCCTATCCTGTTTGTTCTCCATCCATCGATGTGAAGCTTTCTTAAGTACTTATAGTGCTCAGCAATGGCGACAACCAGTGGCGGACGGTAAGAAGGGCCGATGGGGGCCATGGCCTCCCCGGTTTTCAACCTCCTAATACTTGATATATAGATAATTTTTTTTATAAATGAATCCAACAATCATTATATTTTGCTATTTGCTAATTTGGCCCCCTCTGTTTTGAGCTCTGTTTTCTGCTTTATATGTAATGTAAGTTACAAAATTTGGTTATTAACCCAAAAAATCACTGATCAAATCAAAAAAATCATTGATAAAATCAAGGGAGAAGAAACCGGATGATATTAGGCAACTAATTAAGCTAATAAACTATCTCTTCAACTCTATAAAAGAAAAAGAAAAACTCTAATATGAGATACAAAATTCTGAACTCAAAGATTTGAGTTTAAGAAAACAATAAAGTACAAAATATTTCGACGCCATAAACCGTCATAATCTCACCGGAATAACACCACCGCCGCCGCCCAACTGCATCTCCCACACCGGTTTCTGTCGCTACTCGCCGGACCACTGCTTCTCTATTGTCGGACTATAGCTTCTCCGCCTCTTTCTTTTTTCCGTTGTGTGCTCTGCTCGGTGCCGGCAAAATAGTGAATGCTCTCCCTCTCCGATACCCTCTTGACCTCTCGATCTCCTCTCCACAATGGTGAACAGGTTTTTTTTTCTCGTCATGTTTGTCTCTCTCTTTTAACTCTCTTTGGGTCTTTACTTTTATTTATTTATTTATTCTGTAAACTTGTGGAGTGTAAGATTGGTATATAGGGGTATAGTGTAGGCTGACAAATTTACTTTATTAATAATGATAACATCTATTTTTAATTTATTATTTTTGTAGAATTATAGTATGCAAAATCCTTATGTAAAACTATTTATTTTATATATTAGCATATAGTTGAATTAATAAAATGATAACATACAAATCCATATGTAAAACACTAAAAGTCTAAAACGATTATACTCATATTTTATAAAAATATTATAAAAATATTGTTGCTTGATATAATAGATTTGTCCTCTGTTATTTTATTTTAGTACTATATATTGTTATTTATTAATTGCTACTATAATACATATCCAACATGAAAAAACAATGGTCTATTAACAAGTTGTTTAAAATGAATGTGCTAATTTTATCTATGAACACCTACTAGAGATTGTTTTGGATAAAAATACATTAAATGTCTAGCATTCCTGTTGCAAGACTTTAAAAATAGAAAAAATCAATGACTTCAATTTTGAAGTGAGACGTAAAAATATTTTGTTACTAGTTTTCTTGTCTTAAATTTTTATATGTCATCATTTTGAATATTTTTTTTGTCTATATGGTTTTGTTTTGAAGTTTTAATTTCGGCCCCCCTACTTATAGTGCATGTGTTCCGCCCCTGGCGACAACCCCTGTAATTGTGCATTCTAGTGTCTTGACGATGTGTAGAATTTTCAATTTGGAGCAATTAGAGAGGGATGAAAGCCTAACATCGGTCACCTGTAGTCTCTCCAGATGAACTTCAACCAAACAACTATCTACAGTCGCTATCGTCTCCAATAACCTATCCCAATCGCCTAAGCATCAGAGCAATTTCAACGTCTTCAGTTTTTTTGCACCGCTAATTAAAGGTCCGAAGAAATGGCCATTGTATAGCTCCTTAAGACATATACTTTTGAGCGAGGAAGCCGCCGCCCCTGGCCCAATCGGCTCCGCTGCTCCTCCGTCGTTGATGCCTCTTAATCGTTTAACAGACAGCTCCTCGAGATAAGAACAGCTATCGAGGAGGGCGTTTATGCCTTTAGCACCGAACATGCAAGATCCACAAGAGAATTTCTTCAAACCCTTGCAGTTTTTCGCTAAGCCGGCCATACCTACATCAGTTGCAGGTGAAGAATGGGAAGAAGATGATAGGGTAGGTGGGTTTTCTGATCTTACGAGAGAGAGAGAGAGAGAGAGAGAGAGAGAGGTGGGGCCCTTTAATATTAAATAATTTTTTTTTCTTTTTTTTTTTTAAAAAAAAATTAAGGCAAACTTCATAAATGGTCCCTGTGGTGGTAAAATGACTGAAATGCCCTTCACTTAACGGTTAAATGTTAACGGTGTTAGCGAAAAGGACCATTTGTTAAAAGTTTTGAAACCACAAGGACCATCTGTGAGGTTTTTTGAACTTAGGGACTAAACTTGATATTTTCGAAAACCACAGGGACCATTTTTGAAGTTTTGTCTAAAAACTATATAAATGAAGGTACCTAGAAAATTTTGTTTTATAATTTTGTTTATCATATAAATTAGTAAACTACACCCTCAAGACGGTCTATTTAAAGGTCAACTGATAAACATTATAAATATTATGGGAGTGTAAGCTTTAAACCATAGATCTTTTATGAAATTTCATTTTTCAAAGACTTTTATCAAGTGGCATCATATAAATTAGGCAAAAATGACACGATCGGTCCTTTGGTGATCCAAAACAGTGTTATTATAGACAACTATTGAAACTTCTACGCACATAGTCTTTATAGTTTGTGTTTTTGCCCGTGGTCATCTCATCCTTAAAAATACTTTCAATTCATCCGATAAAATTCATTGGATAAACAAACGAAGAAATACTACAAAACTCAACTTCCCATATCACCTCTTCCGATAAACTAGAAAAAAAAATCATCAGAAAAACTACCCCAGATAAATCACAAATGAAGGAAAGCATCAAAGGTATCCGGAGTTGCACGCTAAGAGAGAGGGGTGGGGGTTCTACTACGATAACTAGAAGTATTAGAGCTAAGGGATATGAGTGATGTTGGAGTTGCTAGTGGTAGGAGCTGCAGGAGGAAAAAAAATACTAAAACAAACACTAACCCGATGTATGTATGTATGTCGGCAATGGAGATGCAATAAGGGAATAGTCTCGATGGGGACTATACACTTTTAGGTTTTCTTAGAATGTTTTATAATGGTCTTTATAGTTAACAACAATGTCAAAACAAATAAAAATTACAAAATGATAGTAGAACAGTAATTTTGATAATTGACCAAGTTAGTCTCAAGACTTGTCGTACCATATTTTCAAACCATGACAATGAGTCACATCATTTTTGAAATCTTAGACTATAACTGTAGATTTTTGTAAACCGGAAAGACAAAAACTGAATTTTACTCATCGAATTATTAAAGATTTGGATTGGCATTGGGTGTATAGGGCTACTTTTGCCATGAATCGGTAAAGGTTGTTACATTGTATTTTGGATTAAGAGAAATTAAATATCCTTCTACATTTATAACTTACTAGGTTATAACCTGTGGAAACCACCGTTATTATTTTTATAATTATAATAATTTAGTGTAAATTAACGTAAAGGAAAAAAAATAGTTAAGATGACTTTGTTTAAAAAGCAACTACATTGGCATAACTTGAATATTCAATAAAATAGAAGGACTAAGATAAAAATAGGACTAAACCTACAGGGAGTAAATTGTATGTTAGATGTAGGAGTGATATTGAAAACGTGTTATTCAAAAACGTAATCTGATTTTGCTATTTATTGGCGGTCCTATTGGATATTGAACCGATGAGGTGGCAACGGCGATTAAGAACCGGTAAAGAATTAGGTTTTTTTTTTGAAGAAGATGAACAACTTATGGAGTACAAAAGTTTAGACATGTAGAATGTAAGTATTATTCGTTGATTTTGGGGTGAAATTGAATCCTAAATTGTCTATTGTATCTCTCAAAAAAATCAAATTCTCGCTCCTGTATTTCATTTTTTGGTGAAATTACTAATTTTTTTTGTAGTATATGATAGAAATCGGTTCACATCAATTAAGTTATAATTAGGATATTGTGATTAATTTCGAAAAGAAGAGGTTTCAGTTATGTATTTAAGGGATTTACTATATGATTTTGGGTAAAAACCCGGTTATACATTCGATAAATGGGTGTTTGTTTTATTTTGGAATCTTGTTCTAATAAACACAAGTGTTATGATAAAAATGAAAAGAAAAAAAAAAGATTGTAAAAGTTAAGTATATAATTTGTTTTGTTGGTGTCTTTAAAAATCCAAATATTTAATATAATGCCTTAAAATTTTGTTGTAGTCAAATGAGGTACTTACGCATAACCCCTTTGTTAAGGGTCTTGTTGTTTTCTTTTAGATAAACGTATTCGGTTTGGATTAAATGATGATATTTTTGTTCAGCTATTAAGTGTGAAGTTGCTATTTGAAATGGTGAAAACATAAAGGATGCAGAGCGTGGTAAGTTTGGTTTCAAATACATTGATGTAAGAAATAAAATTGAATGAAAGGGGAAAAAATTTACTTAAAAAGAAAACAACTTTTTTAGAATTTATAGCAATGTACTTTGAAAGTACTTTGATATATGTTATAAAACTTTCTTTTAAATAAATGAAAACAAAATTCAGAAATGGTTGTTGTTTTTCAAAAGTAACAGAAATTACTTCTACTTTTAGGGTATAAAGTATAAAAATTCACAGAAAATTTATTTAACGAAAATGGTCCATGTTTTTCAAAATTAAAAATTCATCAAATGCCACTTAATGGTGAGTACGTATTATGGTTAACAATGACATAAAGGGTAAAATTATCTAAGTGCTAAATAAACGTGTTCTAGCAAGTACTTTCAAAATGTGTTACCATTTGATATATATTACATGGTCTTTTTCTGAACGGAAGCTTAAAGTTGTCCACATATGGTATACAATGGCATAGAGGGTAAAATTGTCCAACGTTAGAAATATCCATATTTTTTTACAATTTATAGCAATGTACTTTCAAAGTACATTGCTATAAGTTGTAAATGTATTTTTCTTTCGTAAAGTTGCAAAGCTTTTTCTTAAGTAACAGAAATTACAATAATGTACTTTGAAAAGACATGGCTATATTTGTAAAACAACGCATTTCATTTAAGACCAATATATGAAACATTTCATAAGTTGTGTCAATTGCATAAATTGGTAAATAGGTGAAAATATATTTTACAAAAATGTTCCCTATTTTTAAAATTAACAGAAATTATCCATTTTAAAAGTAAATAGTAATGTACTTTAATACATATTACAAACACACACATATTGTTACTTTTTTTAACAAATTGTCCCGGTTTTTTTGCTTAAGTAATAGAAATTACATAAATAGTCCATGATTTGAAAGTAAATTGACAAAAATCAAAATAAATACAAAAATGGTTACTTATACAAAACTCACCCTAGATATGAAAATATACAATATTATGTTCGTTATCAAAGTACCTTTGTTATGAACATAAGAAACTAAATAAGAGTACCACGTATGTTTATAAAGCAAAGATAAAAGTAATCAACATAAAAAACCAAATAAGAAGTAATAACCTGGTGTTTTTTTTTTTTTTTTTTGCTTTTTTTCTTTCGAACTTTTTTCATTTATAAATGATAAAAAAAAAAAAAAGTATAGAGATGTAACAAATGAAAAACTTAAGCTTTCTGTTATAACACTCATTGACAGAAATCGTCACTATGGCAGCAGTTTTTTTACACAAATGGTCCTGTTGGCGATAAACATTTTCAGAAAGGTCTATGTGGCATGAACAACATGACATAAATGATCATTTGTCAACTTTTACAGAAATTACAAATGCAACAGGATATTTGATGGTATGCAAAACATATAACATATTTAACGAAAGTAGAACGATATATGAAAGTCAATTCCTCAAAATAAGTAATATAATTAGAAGAAGAGTCGTAACAGAAGGAAAAGAAAAAGAAATAAAGTAAATAAGTTTTTATAGATCACAAAAACACAAATCACTAATTTTTTTTTTGTTGTAGACTAATAAACAGATGGAGATGTACCTTCAGTAGTTTGTAGAGACGACGAAGAATTCTTGAATGATAAGTTTCAAGACGCCAATGAAGAAGTGAAGAAGATAATAAACGGGAATCAATATTTGTAAGTTGGAGGATTATGATTAGCTGATTTTAGGGATTGCATATATCTATTAAAGTTTGAAATTTTTGTTTACATATAGAATACCTAATTTGAATGCAGTGTATTGGATATGAAAACAAATTTCCTTAATCTTAGGGGAAGAGTTATTGACAATTGAAGATTGAAGAATTGTTGAGCAGGAAAATCAGTGAAATAGTATTTCTGAGATTGACACGTGGCATAGAGCAGGTGTAAAAAGATGCCACGTGGCAGTGTATAGAGGCTTTTATTAGGCATGAAGATTTTTCTTCCTACCTCTTTAAGGATGAAAAATATACTAATTTAACATTCCAATCAAATTTAAATTAAATTGAAGGACACTTGTTAACATTTAAAATATGTAGAAAGATAGTAAGAAGAAAAAGTAGGATATTTAATTTCTTTTGGATTAAATTGTATTCTAAACTCACACTTTAAGCAACATGGTAATTAAAAAATAGGAGGATATTTTATTTATCTTGGATTAAATATTCCTTGATTATTCTATAAAACTGAGATACAGTAATTAAAATATGAGAAATATCATCGATTTTATCTTCTCCTGATGTATATAAAGTTTGTCTAGGTTACTATCAAGTTAAAAGGGAGTAATCAAAATGAGTAAAATATTGAAATGGGTTATGTGTTTTATAATTTTTTTTAATTTGTTAAATGATAAAAGATGATTTTTGTTAAATGATAGAGTATAAGGAAAAATCAAAAAAATATATTTAAATGTTTTTGATTTTATGTAAGATGAAGAAACAATGATACGTTGATTATTCTATTTCCATTTTTCTTTCTGATTAATAAATTTAACACAAAGAAGAATTTATTTGGCATCATATTATTATTAATGGTAAACTACACAGATGGTTTCTGGGTTTATGGTAATCTGTATGTTTGGTTCCTAATAATTTTTTTAATTTCGGTCGTCCCTAATTTATATTTTTGTTACATGTTTTGTCCTCGTTGTTCTATAAAGAGTGGTTTACATTTACTTGTTTCTTTTACGTATTTTAAATTATCAGATAATTAAAAAAAAATATTAATTAAATGTGGAAAAATATTAATTAAAAAATATTTGTCTGATTCAAGAATCTACACCACCAACCCCTCTTCCCCTCCCTTCCCTCCCCGTGTTCACTCGTCGGCCAATCTCACTCTTCTTGTCGGAAAATCTCATACGTTGACGATGTCCTCCCCAGCTGCACCTTCGCCTCCACCTACCCCAATGATTGTCTTCTCTTGTGACATCTCAATTTTTACGGACAGAAAAGACCGATTTGTTTATGCTTATTTAAAAATCGTAGTATCTCTTTTGAAGAATAAGGTTGTAGAATTTGTTCCAAAAATATGATAAATGTATTATCAAAACATTTATGAAGAACTGTATTTTATTTATATTAAAACATTGGAATATTATTGTCTATACAGAAGCATAAGCATAACGAAATAGTACAAGCCTTACAGTAATTAAACTAGTGGCTTAATACTCCTTGAATGTAACAGCATAATGTATCTTTCGTGTAGCTACCTGTGATACAATAAACTGAATGGGTCAGGTTGGGCAACTTGGTGAGTACATAGGGATTTCAATCCCACAATGTGATAAGCATGTGTATCTCAAACCTGCAAATCCAACTATTATCATTAACACTTATATATCATATCTCTAAAAAAAATTATCCCATCCCTTTGATTCCCACGTATAGATCCTATACAAAGATCTTATAAGATCTATCCTAATCAATATGAAAAGCAAAGTGACAATGCTGCTTCGGAAATTCCCTGGAAGCAAACAAGGACCAATAAATACATCAAATAAGGAGAATGGAATAAGTTTCACCATGAACCTTCGTTCGTAAAAACAACAAGACAATTAAATCAGGGGTGGTTATCTAGATAATTATGTCTAGCAGTGGTCTAACATCGTGAGGTATTTTACCCCTAGAGTCACCCTTCCTGGCAACACAACATCAGATATACCTAGTAGTGGTCTATTACTGACACACTTTATTAGGCAGTCTACGAAGTTCCCTCAATTACATTGTGAAAGTAAATACTGAAACACAAAGCTCATCAAAAGAAAAAGTATGGGGAAATATAAATAAATTATTCATGTACGCTCCTGTACCCCGGCACACAATAGTGTCAGAAAAAGACTTTGTACATTATAGTACTTCTGTCACATTATAGTACCCTGGTATGAGTAGAACTCATACCCCATAACATAATAATACTCCGATACAAGCAGCCCCTAAGACACAAAGCATTGAAAAAAACTTGGTACATAGAAAGTACTTTTTTACGTAGGAAATACTCCATCGATCATCAATCTCCTCGAACAGAGATTTTACTCTCTATTCCTATCACACACGTAGCCTTAATAAGATATTACCCAATATCCAAACATAATTGAACTAAGCATCTCTTTTAAGTCTTATTTCATCACTAAGAAAACCTACAATTCTTATAATCAACTTTCAGTGTGAACCATGTTTCGGCAACACTATCCTAATTTAGTGTAATATTTTATATAGAGTATTAAGTATTAACATACATTTATCTTCTCATTTATAATACTTATATTATTATTATTATTATCATGTAAATACATTTTAATACATATAAAATCATGTTTGTTTCGCAAAGCATATATCATCAAATATACATATATCACATATTTCCAGACTTTATGAATATAATGTTTTGGGCCAAGTTTGATAATGGATCTTGGAATTAGGCCCAATTAGGGAGTTGGTCCCAATTGGTAAATTGGGCCAATAATGGGCTTGACATAAGGACTTTCAAGGTTATGGAATTGGCATTGGGCGTTGGTCCAATAAAGAGAATAGACATGATGGATTGTGTGGACCCCTTAGTCAGGATTGTTATGTTGTATAATGACTTGGTATTTATTATTTGGATAGTTCGGGATCCTTGGTAAGGCAGCGATTCAGGAGTTCGATTCTTTAGTTCGGATCAGATATACGAGGTGAGTTTTTCTTACTATACTTAAGGGTCTAAGGCACCAAGGCCGGCCCTTTTGGATTGCTATCCTGATATGTTATATGCTCGAGTATTGTTATGATCCATTAGATTAGCATCCTGGTAGATAGGATGTTTGTAACACCGTAAATCCCAAAACATTTTTTCGCATTTATAAAAACATAATTCATTTATTATTCATAAAAACATCGTTGTTTGAAACTCAATTTCATAGCATATAACAATCCCATGATCTCATAACATAAAAATCTCGTGTGTGTACTGATCAGGCCGGCGCCTTCCCGCGATCCTCACTAGCACCTGAAACAAATAACACCAAACACTGTAAGCACAAAGCTTAGTGAGTTCCCCAAAATACCATATATATATATATAACACATATTAGCCACTCGAGGCTATAACTCTTTGGGTCCGTCCACCCAACTCTATGAACCCCAGGTTCTATCTCTGTGAACCTTCCGATTCTAACTCTATGGCATGCACAGCATAAATCACATAGAATAATGCAGTACAACACATAAGACATATATAGCATACAACACTGTATCACATAACTCTAATTACCTACTCAAGGTAAGGTATAGTGAGAAGACTCACCTCGCGTATCTCGGTAACTCGTAAATCCCTGAATTCACTAGTGCTCGATCTCCCGAGCTATAGTCCTCCTGTAACACAAATACATCTCTAATTAACACTTTCCCAACTAGGGGTGACTAACTCTATCAAGTCAACATCGGTCAACTCTGGTCAACGGTCAACCCAACTCGCCGAGTTTGGCGTGGACTCGCCGAGTCCCTACGGGGACTCGATTCCTTTGAATCCCCTTCCGACTTACCGAGTCACTCACCCAACTCGATTACTCAACCCCTGGTTCGAAAACACGGAACCACTCGCTCCAACTCGTCGAGTCTGCCAATGGACTCGACGAGTGCATTCCATGCACAACCCCAAACGACCTTCTGAGGTCAGATCTGCTCCACTAACTCTTAGATCCAGTCTTTCCAAGCTTATTTATCACATAAAGTTTATGTCTTGGCGCTCATATCACACCTATTGACTCATAAATGGTGTTTTAACCTCAAACACAATGATCCCAAACCAAAACCTCCATAGACTCATATAAAGCTTGGACAAAGAGGCACTCTGGACCTCCATGGGTCCAGATCCAGAACCTCACTCGCGTAAGGGACCATGGGAGCACTAGATCTAGTCACAAAAGGGCTCAATAAGCCCTAAATCAACATGAACATCACCTCAAAAGAAAATGGTTCGAAAACAGTACCTCAAATGTGATGTTTTGGACGTCAGATCTTCAGGAAGTTAACCCTCTTGCTTCCTCTTGGCTATAGCTTCCTTTCCCTTGCTAGACAACACCTCCAAGGTCGACAATGGCTCCTTCTCTCACTTCAAACGCTCAAGCTCACTAGGGTTTCGCTCTGGGGGCTAGTGAGCACAAATAACGGCCATAAGGCCCTTTAAATAGGTCCCAAACCCAAGAAATTAGGGTTTCATTAAACAGAACGGACTCGCTGAGTCCACCAATGCGACTCGTCGAGTCCGATCATTAATCCGGGTGAGAAATCGCGTCTCTACTCGGCGAGTCTACGCACCAACTCGCCGAGTTCTTCCTCAAAACTCAAAATAAAATAAATAAGTATAATACGTGAAATTCCGGATGTTACAATTCTCCCCCACTTGAATCAGACTTCGTCCTCGAAGTCTCGTCCCTGAAATAGCTCCGGATGCTGCTCACGCATCTCCCGCTCTGGCTCCCAAGTCAAATAGGATCCTCTCCGATGTTGCCACTGAACCTGTAATAGAGGCACCTCCTTGTTCCTCAGAACCTTGATCTTCCGATCCACAATCGCAACTGGTCTCTCCGCGTAGTTCAAGCTCGCATCTACCTGAATGTCTTCTAACGACACTACTGTCGACTCGTCGGCTATACACTTCCTCAACTGAGACACGTGGAAGGTATTATGAATCCGCTCCAACTCTGCAGGTAGCTCCAAGCGATACGCTAACCTGCCCACCCTCGCGATCACTCTGAACGGCCCAATATATCGGGGCCCTAGCTTGCCTCTCTTCCTGAATCGAATCACTCCTTTCCAAGGAGATACTTTCAGGAGAACATAATCACCGACCTGGAACTCAAGCTCGGATCGTCGTCTATCCGCATAACTCTTCTGGAGGCTCTGAGCGGTCAACAATCTCTGCCTGACTCTCTGTATCTGCTCTGTCATCTGAAGCACAATCTCTGTGCTACCCATGACTCGTTGCCCTACCTCTCCCCAACAAATGGGAGTCCGACACCTCCTCCCATACAACAACTCAAAGGGTGGCATACCAATGCTCAAATGATGGCTGTTGTTGTAGGAAAACTCCGCTAAGGGCAAATACGTGTCCCAACTTTCGCCAAAATCCAACACGCATGCTCGGAGCATGTCCTCGAGCGTCTGAATCGTCCGCTCGCTCTGACCGTCAGTCTGTGGATTATACGCGGTACTAAAATGCAGCCTCGTACCCAACTCCTCATGGAATTTCTTCCAAAATCTGGAAGTGAAATGCACATCTCGATCTGACACAATCGAGATCGGCACCCCATGCCGCGATACCACCTCTCTCACATATACCTCTGCTAACTTTTCCGCGGAACAACTCTCACTAATGGCGAGAACATGAGCGCTCTTCGTCAAGCGGTCCACTATCACCCAAATTGCATCGACACCCCTCGCCGTTCTTGGAAATTTGGTGATAAAATCCATGGATATCTGCTCCCATTTCCACTCTGGGACTTCCAGTGGCTGCAACTTACCATGCGGTCTCTGGTGTTCGGCCTTAACCATACGACAGGTTAGGCACCTCTCGACAAACCTCGCTACATCTCTCTTCATACAGGGCCACCAATACTCCCTTTTCAGATCCAAAAACATCTTAGTGGCCCCGGGATAGATCGAGAATCTCGATCTATGCGCCTCCTCCATCAAGATGGTACGCGCTCCTCCAACAAACGGTACCCAAATCCGACCCTGGAAGGTCATAAGCCCTCTGCTATCGGTTACGAACTCTGATACCTGACCGATAACTCGTTCTCTCTTACGGTTCTCTGGTCTTACTGCCTCAGCCTGAGCCCCTCTGATGGTGTCCAACACCGGAGTCATCACCGTCAATCTCATACAAATATCCTGAATCGGGGCGCTCTCTGCCCTACGACTCAGGGCGTCGGCTACCACGTTAGCCTTGCTCGGGTGGTAAAGGATCTCACAATCATAATCCTTTACTACATCCAACCATCTTCTCTGACGCATGTTCATGTTTGGTTGATCCATCAAATACTTCAAACTCTTGTGGTCCGTGTATATCGTACACCGAACCCCATACAGGTAATGACGCTAAATCTTGAGGGCGAACACCACAGCCCCCAACTCTAGATCGTGGGTGGGATACCTTGCCTCGTGAGGCTTCAGCTGCCTCGATGCGTACGCGATCACATGCCCCCTCTGCATCAACATCGCGCCCAATCCAGATATCGATGCGTCACAATACACCACGAAGTCCTCCATTCCCTATGGAAGAGCCAACACCGGGGCTTCGCACGATCTCTGGCGAATAGTCTCAAATGAGGCTTGCTGCTCTGGGCCCCAGCTGAACACCACACCCTTCCGGGTCAACCTGGTGAATGGAACAACAATCTTGGAGAAATCCCTGATGAACCTCCGATAATAGCCGGCCAACCCTAGAAAACTCCTGATCTCGGAAGGAGATTTCGGCACCTCCCATTTCAACACCGCCTCAATCTTGGCTGGATCGACCAAAATTCCCTTTTGGTTAACGAGGTGACCAAGGAATTGCACCTCTCGTAACCAAAAATCACACTTGGAGAATTTGGCATAAAGCCTCTCCGATCTCAGCACACTGAGGATTTCTCGCAAATCCTCCTCATGCTGCTCCCTGGATCTCGAATATACCAAAATGTCGTCAATGAACACTATCACTGATCGATCCAGCATCGGTCTACATACCCTGTTCATGAGATCCATGAACGCTGCAGGCGCATTGGTGAGCCCGAATGGCATCACCACGAACTCATAATGCCCATAACGAGTCCTGAATGCAGTCTTCTGGATATCCTCCTCGCGCACCCTCATCTGATGATATCCAGATCTCAGATCAGTATTGGAAAACCAAGATGCTCCCTGCAGCTGATCGAACAAATCATCGATCCTCGGCAAAGGATAATGGTTCTTGACCGTCAACTTGTTCAGCTCTCGATAATCTATGCACATTCGGTGCGAACCATCCTTTTTCTTCACAAAAAGGATCGGTGCTCCTCACGGCGAGCTACTCGGCCGAATAAACCCCTTCCCCAGCAGCTCCTGAAGCTGCGAGGATAACTCCTACATCTCTGGAGGTGCAAGGCGATAGGGCGCCTTGGCAATAGGAGCTGCCCCTGGAATCAAATCAATGCGAAACTCAACCTGCCTCTCGGGAGGCACACCCGGTAACTCCTCGGGGAAGATATTCGGGAATTCCCGCACTATCGGAACCTCCTCAACCGTACTCGGTCTCTCTGCACCAACTCTCGTATCCACCACATATGCTACAAAACCATTACAACCCTGTTGTAGGCTCTGTCTCGCTCTAGCAGCCGAACTAAACGCTGAATCGGGACGGGTAACCTCGTCGTACACCGTAAGAACTCCCCCACTTGGGTCTCATATAGTCACCAGCTGCCGCTCGCAATCGATAACGGCTCCAAATCTGCTCAACCAATCCATGCCTACGATGACACAGACGCCCCCCATCACAATTGGGACCAAATCAATAGGAAACTCTATACCGAAAATCTCGAGTACACATCCTCGAATCACCTCCGTGGCATACACTGCTCTCTCGTCGGCAATGGAGACTCTCATAGGTCGACTCAATGCCTCTCGACTAATACTGATGTGCTGACTAAAAGCCAACGATACAAAAAATTGACTCGCACCTGGGTCAAATAACACCAAAGCAGGTACATAATTCACAAGAAAAGTACCTACGCAATTCATAATATAAGCACAAAATCTCAAACGTTAAAATAAATTCTTGAAAGAATACATACCAGCCACGACATCGGACGCTGCGTGGACCTCTTCCACAGTCAACTGGAAGGCTCTCCCCCGAGCCTTCGGCGTCTCGGTCTTCACCGGCCGACTATCCGAAGCTCTAATCACAGCAGGGGTAGTCCCCTGTGAAACTCCCTGCGCGGACCCTTGCAGCAACGGACACTCGGCCTTCCGGTGTCCGGTCTGGTTGTAGTGGAAACACACTGCAAACCCCCTTGGGACAGTCCTTGGCCATATGCCCCTCCTTGCCACACTTGTAGCTAGATCCAACTCTACAAACTCCATCATGACCCTTGCCGCACTTTCCACAAGTGCGGCCCTTCTGGCTCCCTGCTTTGGGATCAGCGGGCTTGGCCCGCTTGGCTGCCGGCTGGGACTGTGCTGGTCGCTGATCTCTCCCTTGAGACTCCACCTCCTCCCTAGCTTGAGTCTTTAGCTCAATTTCCCTCTTCCGGGCATTTGCCTGAAGCTCGGAAAATGTCCGGTACGAGGAGTTCGCCACGAACTCTCGAATATCTCTCCGCAAAATACTCAAATAACGGCTCATACGTGCCTGCTCAGTAGACACGTGCTCAGGGCAGAACATTGCCCTCTCATGAAACATCCTGGTGATAACCGTAACGGACTCCGTACCTTGCTTGAGGGTCAAAAACTCTTGTTCCAACCGATCCCGTTCCATTGAGGGAACGTACTCATCACGAAACATGGTGGTGAACCTCTCCCAGGTCACCGCAGCAAGCTCTGCTGGAGAATAGTGTGTTATCGTGAACTTCCACCAATCCTTCGCCCCTAGGCGAAGCTGGTTCAGCGCAAACCGAACCCTCAAGTGCTCCGGGCACGAGCATGTGTAAAAACACCCCTCAATGTCAGATACCCATCTCATCGCTGCAATCGGGTCCTGCGTCCCGTCAAACTCTGGTGGCTTCGTGTTGCTGAACTCCCTGAACAACAACGAGTCACCCCCTTGCGGCCTAGCAGCAACAATGGCTGCGGTGGCCGCCGCAACAGCAGCCTCAGAAAGAGCGGCATAACGCTCGTCGAAAGTCTCAATCAGCGTGGTCTTGATAGACCCGAACATCTCTGGTATCTCTGCCCTGATGGCCGCAGCCACCTCCTCATGGATGATCCGGCGGATCTCCTCATCACTGGTCTCACTGCTCTCTGGCGCATGACGTGTCCTCACCATGATCTACCTCTGAAAAACAACATACGATATATTAGAAACTCAATCGAGCATACTCGCACTTGATAACTCGTCCCTCCTTGTTTCCCGGCATCTCGAAGATTCTTACTTGAACTGTACACCGTCCCGGTGTTTCCAGTAGTCCGGGCCCAATACTACCTTCCACACCGCGTCAGTATACAACCCAAGTCCTCCTCCTAGGATCCCAAGTCCCAAGTACTCTATTATGCAAAATTCTTTCTCTAACAGATCTCTCATAAACTCCTCGCTGCTACCTACTCACTCTCAAGCATCTCATAGCAGCTCACCTCTCCCTATGCTAAGGCATCACAAATCAGGCCACTCTAGTCCTAATAGGAGTACCTAGCCCACTCTAGCACGAGAATACATCATATCAATATCATAAGCATATAACATAAACGTATCTTGGGAAATCACCGTTCGGGCGCTGACTGATCATACACACAACTCTGCTCTGCATTTTCCAAAAATCTTTTACTCTTTTTGAAAATATTTCTCAAATCCTCAGTTTGAGTTCAAATACGCCCGAAGGTGTACTCGAATCCCTCAAACCAAGGCTCTGATACCAACTTGTAACACCGTAAATCCCAAAACAATTTTTCGCATTTATAAAAACATAATTCATTTATTATTCATAAAAACATCGTTGTTTGAAACTCAATTTCATAGCATATAACAATCCCAAGATCTCATAACATAAAAATCCCGTGTGTGTACTGATCATGCCGGCGCCTTTCCGCGATCCTCACTAGCACCTGAAACAAATAACACCAAACACTGTAAGCACAAAGCTTAGTGAGTTCCCCAAAATACCATATATATAACACATATTAGCCACTCGAGGCTATAACTCTTTGGGTCCGTGCACCCAACTCTATGAACCCTCAGGTTCTATCTCTGTGAACCTTCCGGTTTTAACTCTATAGCATGCACAACATAAATCACATAGAATAATGCAGTACAACACATAACACATATATAGCATACAACACTGTATCACATACCTCTAATTACCTACTTAAGGTAAGGTATAGTGAGAAGACTCACCTCGCGTATATCGGTAACTCATAAATCCCTGAAATCACTAGTGCTCGATCTCCCGAGCTATAGTCCTCCTATAACACAAATACATCTCTAATTAACACTTTCCCAACTAGGGTTGACTAACTCTATCAAGTCAACATCGGTCAACTCTGGTCAACGGTCAATGGTCAACCCAACTCGCCGAGTCTGGCGTGGACTCGCCGAGTCCCTACGGGGACTCGATTCCTCTGAATCCCCTTCCGACTCACCGAGTCACTCACCCAACTCAGTTACTCAGACCCTGGTTCGAAAACACGGAACCACTCGCTCCAACTTGTCGAGTCTGCCAATGGACTCGACGAGTGCATTCCAAGCACAACCCCAAACAACCTTCTGAGGTCAGATCTGTTCCACTAACTCTTAGATCCAGTCTTTCCAAGCTTATTTATCACGTAAAGTTTATGTCTTAGTGCTCATATCACACCTATTGACTTATAAATGGTTTTTTAACCTCAAACACAATGATCCCAAACCAAAACCTCCATAGACTCATATAAAGCTTGGAAAAAGAGGCACTCTGGACCTCCATGGGTCCAGATCCAGAACCTCACTCGCTTAAGGGACCATGGGAGCACTAGATCTAGTCACAAAAGGGCTCAATAAGCCCTAAATCAACATGAACATCACCTCAACAGAAAATGGTTCGAAAACAGTACCTCAAATGTGATGTTTTGGACCTCAGATCTTCAGGAAGTTAATGTTGGATTAGTGTCTAAGCCTGTAACCATAATTGGTAAGTACTCGACCCGATTGTGCATGGTCCTTTTGGGTTGCCTTCACCAAAGCAACTTGACTGGAGAAATAATAGATAAAGAGGTTATTATGATTTATTAATATGTTATAAGAATAATATATTAAAGGAGAAATCATATTTGTTTAATTAATATTGGTCAATAATTAATTAAGAATTAATTTTATGATCAAATGTAATTAATTAAACTAGAGGGTCTGAATTGTAATTATGTGATAGTTACAAAATAGGGTAAGGATTATCCTAAGGATAGGTTGGACGAATTTAAGGTGATAAGGCCTTAGAATTCATCCATGATAAGGATTCAAGGCTTATCTTATGGGTTGCTTGGTGGGCAAGCAACTAGATAAGGATAAGGACTGAAACCCTATCTCTACACCTATATAAACACCCCTTTGGCTCATGAATTCATCCATACCTTCCCAAGGCTTCCTAGGGACGAATTTTATACTTCTTCTTCTCTCTCTCTATATCTTCTCCAATTGTTTGTGGTGTTTGTGAGCCATTAGAGGCACTACACTTGTGGTGCTTGCTTTCAAGACTTAGGGTTTGAAGATTTAAGTTGTTATTACAATATAACAACAAGAGGTATGTAATCTAACCTTCTTGGTTAATTTCGAAAATAGCAATCATCTTTAGGGTTTTATTATGTGTTCATAATGTTGTGTATCTAATAGTGAAAACATAGATCCAATGCTAGGGTTGCATGTACACATAGGATTGTTTGTATAAATCCCATCAGTGGTATCAGAGCCTTTGGTTAACTTGTTTTCAATTAGTTTATTCAATTGTATGAACTTGACATATTAGGGTTTATTGCCAATAAACCCTAGGAGGCTGGGTTTTTCGAGATTAGGGTTTGCAAACCCTAATTTGCAAGAGTTTGAATAAGATCTTGAAATCCTTTCCTTAAAACCTTAAATTTCAAAATCTAGGGTTTGTTTTAATCCCTTGATTTTTGAAATTTGCCTCCTCCCCAAGATAAGATCCTAAGTTCGAGGGATTTGGATTATCCCATATCTTGTAATTATCCTCTAATTGTTATATATGCTAGTTATAGATTTTGCATTATCCTAACCATAATTTCGAAATCTAGAGAGATAATTAAGGGATTAGGATATCTTAAATGTATAAATGGTAAATTTCCTCATGATTTAGATAATCACTTATGATTTAATAATTAAATTAATAGTCTAATTCAAGATAATTGTTAAATCAAGAGTTTTAATATTTAAAATTTTAATTTATATGTCATAAATTTGAAAATTTTAAGAGAGATTAAAACTAAATTGTTTTGAAAAGTTTCAAAACTTTCCCTCAAGTTTTGGAATTTAAAAGTTGATTAAAAGTTTAATTTAGGAATGTTAAATTCTAAAACCCTAGTATTGTTTTGAAAAGTTCAAATCACACCCTTATGGTTTTATTAATTAATTAAGGTGTATAATTAAAAGAAGTTTAATAAATCCATAAAAGTTTTGGTTTACAATTAAAAGTATAATTGTTATATTTGATCACCTAGTATTTTAAAAGTGTAAAACACACCCTTTACTATATATAACATTAAAAGTCTAACATTATATATATATATATATATATATATATATATATATATATATATATATATATATATATATATATATATATGTATAAGTAAAAGTCAGTCCTACCGTTAGTAGGCCTCATTCACGAAGCTGGTCTATAAGGGGTGTTTAAGGAAATTGCCTATAAAATGGTGATTGAATGGGTATCCACTCTTACCCAGCGCACTCTTGACTAGTGGAGGGTCGTTAGCCGAATAGGTAGGATAGGACAAAAACCTTCCATTATAAGTATAACGAAGTACAAAAGTAACTAAATGTTTTACAAATTCCCAATCTTAGTTACATAGGCAAAAGTGAATTGATGCAATTCCATGAAATTACACTTTGTACCCTTGCGAAGACGTTAGTGGAGCGTGTGTGGTTTACCGGCACACTAAATGGTTCTAAGCGAAGGTAGAAAAGGGTGACTCAATGTTTGTCAGAGTTCGGTGGAGCGTGTGTGGTTTACCGACACATCGAATAGATGACTGTAACATGTGGGGGCACTATGTATGTTTGCATGGTTATTCACACCCACTTTGTGATCCTCGACATCCCAGTCACAAACGAGAGGGGCATATCGAGATTTAAACATGCCATTGAAATGTTCAATGAATCTCAAAGAATCTAGGAGTTTTCATAAATTTAAAACATAAATTTCTTTTTCGTTTTTCATGGTGGAAAATTAGTGAATCGTTATTCACTTACCTTCAAATATTATGCAACTAGATTACGGCATCCCTTTTCTAGGTTGTGGCGTATTGTGTTGGGTCCTCGCCTTAATATCTCATTTGGGTGATTTATTAAGGACTCAATCAATCAACTAACTTGAAGTTGTTTTCTCCCGTTTTGTAGATATCAAAGTACGACAGCTATGGTCTTCCCAAATCCTGTGGAACAAGCTTTCCACATGAAGATGATATTCCACGATTCGATCGAGGAACAATAAATCATGCTTCACTTCCTCCACCTCCTCCAATTATTCTCCCTAACCCACAAGATCGAAGAATTGAAAGGTTGAATGTCACTAAAGCCCTATTGGAAATGAAACATGAAGATGGTAAACCCGTGTGTGCTTACGTTCTAGGAATGAAATCACACATCGATAGGTTGATAATGTTGGGTGCGTCATTCCCAGATAAGTTGGCTGTGGACTGGGTTCTTCAGTCACTCCCTGAATCATATGATAAGTTCATAAGAGAGTATCATATGATGAACATTGACGCGACCCTCATTGACTTAACTTACATGCTTATTGCTGCTGAATCAGAAATGATTTGGCGAAGTAATGGAGCATATTTGTCTAGTCAATCAACCAACCATGATTCTATGGACGCTCTAGGAGAGGCCACATGTTTCTGCTGTCAAGGGAAAGGAAAATGGATACGAAACTGCCCAAAGGAACTGAAGAATCTAAGAGATGGAAGAGTCAAGAAGTGTGGCTCTGCTTCAGGTACAAAATCCACTATCTAACTCCATTAAATTCCTATTCTTTGTACATAATGTGATAAGATTACATTTGCATGTTTTGCAGGATCAAAGAAAAGAAAGGAAAGTTGATGGAACAGCAAGATGAGTCTGATCACGAAGAAATGGATTACGATCGCATGGATTCGAAGATCAGATTTTGAGCTTAGGAAGTTATGATAGATTTGTTAGGAGTATTTGAATACATAGTTTTTCATTTGAATTTTGCATTGTAAGGAAATGTTTTCCACTGCTTTAATGAATAAAATAAATTTTGGATTTTATCTTATTTTATCCGTGCAATGGCATATATGAAAAATTGATGTTTGTGTACTTCTTGTTGGGTTTTTAGCATTCTAACACTCCTATGGTGTACATGCAACCCTATAAACCTTGGATCTATGTTTTCTCTATTATACATGCAAATAAGAACTTTCCAAGGCTTTAATCCTAACTAGCATATTATGATGTTCTTAATCTACAAAGTACTAGTTAGAGGACATACCTTTTGATGTAGCTTGATGTCTTCAAGCTTTAAGAGCTTAGCCCCAATAGTGTGGAAGCCTCAAGTGGAATCACAAATCACCAAGACACCTTGGAAAACTTTAGAGAATATGAATACTTGGTTCTCTCTTAGTAAAATCGGCTAGCCCTCTTAGTGTATCCACACTAGTGCCAATTTCACCAACCAAAGACATCTTTATATAGTATGGAGGATTAGGGTTAAACCCTAACACCCATGACCTTTCATTTCCTAGGATCCATGGGTTAAACACTCCATGGACTATCCATGAAAGCTTAGCCCAACCTAAATGAACTTGGCCCATTCCATATATATAAGAGTCCATATTTAATTAGTTCCTTTTGATCACTTAATTAATTATAAATTAATTCTTGATCAATACTAATTAAATAATATGATTCCATATTAATATATTAGAACTTATAATATATTAATATTAATCATAAACATACTATTCTCAAAAGATTATCCATATAAATTGTGTCGGTGAAGTGCAACCCAAATGGACCATGCCGGGTCGGGTCAAGTACATACCAAATATAGTTATGGACTTAGACATTAATCCAACAGTCTCCCACTTGGATAAGTCTAAAACTATTATTGTGTATGACTTCAAACCTAACTGGCAATCGTAGCTCTTAAAGCTGCTGTCGAACTCTGATCTTGTCAACGAACTTGTCCATTAGATAAGGGATCATATATTCCTCCATTCTAGATATCATATGGACTGAGACATGGATTATAATCATTCTCTCTGTCCATTTGTTGTTTCCCGATTTCCAATTTATGACGACTGACTAATTGAACGAATCAAATCAGTCCTGGCCCGGCCGAGCACTTCCATTTGTCATCATCAAATCATCGAGGGGCCCACAGATATCGCTTTTATCCCGAAGGTAAAAGGAATGGATAAACTTCGACTCATATGGCTTGTTCTACTACTTGTTGAATCATACACAAAGGCACGTTTTATAGCACCGAGTTACCAAATGCGTTTTCGTGCAATCAATGTACAACCAACTCATAGTAACAACTCATATCTCTAGGTTTGAAGAATATAAGATATTATCGTCTCATGATCACTCGTGATAAAATCCATGAAGTGATTCCAATGAGCGTGGGTTGAATCCAATACTCAGAACTTATGAGCACTCATGAGTGTTGTAGCCCTTTGTCCAACACCTTAGACCTCTACAAGCCAACCCATGACAGTCTTAATTCATATCTACTTCCAACATATGACCGACTGTGGATGGTTTGAATAACTTAGTCATTCCGGAAGAATAACCTAGTTTATTCGGGAAGTCAAAACATGCAAAGTGAAACACAATAATAATTGAATCCAATATGGTATCAACTCTTTGAACATAAATAAAACACCTTTTATTTATCACCATATGATTACACATTATTCATTGTATACTGTTTCAGCTATCAACTTTATTCTTGAATTTAAAACAATAGTTGTCCCATGCTCCAAGCATGTACACTATGTTTTCTTAAACACTAGTCATGCCACACACCAAGTATGCATACTATGTTTGTCTATGATCCTTACTTTGTGAACTAGATCAATTGAACATAACTTCAATGATTCTCTTTTCACACTCCCAAATCCTTACCGCAAATGCAAGAATTCCAAATTCATGCCATTTACTGAAATCTGTTAGATTCTAAACTTATATGCATTGATCCTCTCGTAATGATTATGCACAAAGTCATAAAGACTTGGCAACAATCATTACAGAGTATTCCAAAGGAGATCAACTCCTTGGAAATATTCTTCTTGCATTAAGTTTCCTTAATCTTACACAGATTGAAAATTCTAACTTTGAAACATTTCCAGATTCCATTTTGACTATCACTTCTGAACAAGAGTTGCCTCCTTACAGATTATGTCAATATGGTCCTTCCAGAATTATCACTATACTTCCAGTTGTCCTTAAGTAACCAATCTTTGGTAAACCTTAGATTGTCCTCGACAATTGTTTAATCCTTTTAGTCATATCCAGTTCTAAACCTTTTCCCTTCTTAATGCCCCAGGCATTTGGAAAATTTTAGAACGGATGAATATAGCACATGTAATCGATCCTATATCCGAAGCATATGGGACACGATTCATGATGTCTTACATAAAGACTAAACCAGTCTTTTGCTATAATATTTCCATTTCAATTTGCCAAGTTCTCATAATTCAGATTATGAAAAGGGATGCCGTAATCATAATCGAATTTTAGAACGCAAATAATGGACCCATATACAGAATTTCCTTATGTTGAGCCATTCCAACATGAAATTCATATATATCCTTGACTAAATGATTAAAACCTCACGATCTAAGCTTATAGATTTGAGATGAAGCATAATTTCCTCTCCCTTAATTATAGCAAAACAACTTTTTCCCAATTGAAACTTTTGTTTTCTATAATTAACATTGCTAACTTTCAATACTTATCATAATTATCATGCTCCCACTAACATGATGATTATTAGCATAACACTTATGCTCCCACTAGCTTTGACATGTACTCAGAAATCAGCTAGACAGTCTGAAATTTAGATTCATACACCCTTTCCGTAGATAGCTCACCTGTGTGTCTAAGCAATTTCAAGAACCATGAAAAGGGATACCGTAATCATAGTCTCAATTGCTTAGGCATTTGCCATTTCTCACAAGTCCATGTTAGTGTGCCGGTTAACCACACGCGCTCCACTAACGACTTTTGAAAATGCAAATAACACAATTGATATCTTCGTAAAATCTACTTAGTGAAAGCGTTTCCTCACCATCATTTTCATGAATCGGAGAGAAACCTTATGACACTTAGATTTATATGGTGTATGAGTTCCTACCCATATGAATTTGTCAAACCATAATCACAAGACAAAGATACTGACAAATCCAAAACCATATGGATTGAACTCAATCTTAACTTCTTGCCACCTGGCAGCTCAAGGGCCTGCCATTGCTTCCAAGTTGTTATGCAACAAACTGAGAACTCTAAGAACTCATATGCAAAGCCAACTTTAACTGGAATGGGCACAGATATGTCAACACGATAGGTTATAAACCTCAAGTCGTGTGCTAGTGAAGAACTTCAGGTTTTATTCTTGATTATTTCTTGAGACTTTCAAGACCTTTAAGACTCCCACTGTCCTCTTGACATATAAGACTCCCTTGTCAAACATCCAAGAGATAGTGCGGATTCTAATCAAGAAAAACACTCTACCCAATTGGCCTAAGTTGGTCTTTGTTTTATCCAAAACATCACAACTTACCAATTTCAAATGTACAAGAGTAGAAAACTTTTACTCTTACATTTGACAAGTGTTTTAAACCTTCTTTAAGACATGTCACTCAAATGACAATCTTGGAGTATGACTCTAAGACTTGTATTGGAACGAAGTATGACTCATCTTCTTGATTTAACCATTTCAACAATTCAAGTTCCTCTTCTTAGTCATAAGAATGCACTAAGATTTCCTTAGAGAACTAATTTTGATATGGTTTCTTAATCATTAAGATGATCACAAAACTGATACTAAAGTACTCTCCCATCTTTTTAGACATGAGAAACTTTTATCCTTCTGCCTAATTTGATTCTTCTTATTCGCCCTGCCATACATTGGAACCTTTTCCAATGTCTCAGAGTTACACTTAAGCTTGTAAGTATAATCATATTTACTGAGCTTTAGTAAACTATGACGAATAGTCTTATCAATCTTTTGTGGTGGACTTAATCAGTGCACAAGAATGTGTACTCGATCCCTTAGTCCTTTACTTGACTCACACATCCATGTGGCCGAGTAATTAGTCTTAAGTTTCCAAAACTTGAAAGTTCTCATTCATCATGCTATACAACTTGCATGATTCCAAGTTCCGGTCCAATTGAAACTTGGGTGATGAGAATCTTTCCTTATTTGGTAAATCCAGACATTACCACAAATGAAAGAATCAATTTCATATTTCCACTCTTGCTTTTAATGGAATCATATAAGCAACAATTTTTCCTCAAAAGCCATTGTAAGGATATTTTAAAATAAATAAAATCAAAAAAATTTTCTTTTATTTTAAAACTTTGCGGAAAAACTTATCCTTACAATCCATATGAAAACTTGTTGTTATCTATTCCTAAGCAATATCTCATAACTCCTTAGAAGTTGCTCAAGAATCCGATCTTCAAACTATGCGATAGAAATCCATCTAAGCCATCAGATTCAGCATATTCTTTCTTTAAGTTTCTTCACTTTTCTTTGATTCTTAAAACATCACCATGTGACCCAGTCACATCATGTATCAGGAATCTCAGAATAGAAACTTAACAGAGTTAGATAGTGGTCTTTACCTGAAGTAGAGTCAAACTTATTGACTTTAACATCCTTAGGTAAATTTGGCAGCTTCGCAACCAATGCCCCTTCCCTTGGCAATATAAACATATGGACCCTTTGATAATGGTACACGAGACTATCACAGACTTAGCTTTTCTCTTTACCATTTGGTCAACCGAGTTGACTATGGCCGATCCCTTTCCATTGGGAAGAGAATGCTTTACTGGATATCCAATGTCATCATTGTCAATGTCCATAAAGTTTTAGGAAGTTGATCTTAGCAAATAGATAAGATCGTTAAGGGTCTTGTCATAGTCTGTTTCATAGGTGTCCCAAAGGAACTCACTATGTGACTTAGAAAGTGATTGAACCACCAACTTTCTCAAGACTTTGACACCCAACTCTCCCGGCTTGTCAATATGTGACTACATCTCCAAGATGTGCTCACACCTAGACCTTGCCTTGCCAATAGGGCTTGAGTGACCTTAAACTTTTCAAGAACTTGTGGGTTGGGGAGAATAATTGGAGGAGGTGAAAGAAGTATGATTTCCAAAGGACATCATCTTCATTTAGGAAACCTTGTTTCACTAGATTTGGGAAGATCATAGGTGTCTATTACAGACATCTTTTGGGAGATATTCAAGATAGTTGATTTAAAGTCCTTAATATGACACCCAATATGAAATATTAAGGCTAGGACCCAACAAACTATTTTATAACTTAGAAGAGGTATGCCGTAATCCAAGCTATAAAATATTTGAAGGTAGGTGAATGACGATTCACCAATTTCCACCAAGATAAACGAAATGTATTATTAGGTTTTAATTGGTTTTGAAACTCCTAGATCTTTGAGATTCATTGAACTGTTCAAAGGCATGTTTCAATCTCGAGTGTGCCCTTCAGGTTTTGTGACTGGGATGCCGAGGATCACAAAACAAGGTGTGAAGTAACCATGCAAATCACTTGGTACCCTTAATAAATTACCCCTCAATCGATGTGCCGGTTAACCACACACGCTCCATCGATACTATGATAAATATTAAGTCACCCTTTACCTACCTTGTTAAGTCCAAGTTAGTGTGCCGGTTAACCACACACGCTCCACTAACGACTTAGACAAAGTGTAAAGTGTAATTTCATGGGTTAGCACCTTATTCACATTTTTCCTAAGTAACTAAGATTGGGTATTATTAAGAGTTTAGTTACTTAGTATTATCATTAATACTTTTAATGAAGGAGAATTATAGTCTTGTCAAACCCGTTCGGCTAACGACCCTCCACCAGTCAAGCAAGCGGTGGGTGAGAGTGGACACCCATTAAGTTGCCATTTTATAGGCAACAACCTTATACCCACCTTATAGACCGGCTTCGTGAATGAGGCGTACTAGCGGTAAGACTGACTTTACTCTTATACATATATATATATATATATATTATTAACTTATAATATTATAAAGTATAAGGGTTGAATTTTAACTTTTAAAATTCTAAGGGCTAACTTGGAATTAAAGTATTCATAAGTGAAAACTTTACAAATTCCAAAACTTGAGGGCAAGTTTTGAAACTATTCAAAACTAATTAATTCCATAACTTATGTGTTTAAAGTAGTTTTAATCCAAAAACTCTTCAAGTTCCATAACTTGAGGACAAGTTATGGAAGACTTTAAACTAATAAAAGAATTAACTTTTCTTTATTTTATAACTTATGGAATTAATTAAGGTTACACCTTTTTTTTATTTTATTTTATTTTATTAAATGAAGAGACTCTTGGTCCTCCATAACTTGAGGACAAGTTATGGAGTCATAAAACCATTTAATTAGAACTAGACTCTTCATTTTTGTAACCTTTGCCAATTTTTATGAGTTTTATGATTCTTAAATGTGACTTTTCATATAACTTGAGGACAAGTTACAAAAACACATTTTAGAATCAATTCTTAGATTAATTTGGATTAAAACCAACTATCACATAATTTTATTCATTAATCTAAATTCACTCATAAAACAAAGTAACACAAAAAACTTTTGGTGATCCATAACTTATTCTTAAGTTATGGAATCCTTTAAAACATTAACACCAAATTTTTTGTAACTCCATAAAACTTTGAATCAATTTTTTTTTAAAACCTTTTCATATCCATAACTTATGGAGGTTTCAAAAAATAAAACTCTTTAGATCAAACTTTTAAAACTAATAAAATAATCATATTATTTTATCTTTTATTAAATTTGACCTAATTCAACTCATAAAGCAAATTATTCAAATTTTACAAATAATTAGTTTTTCACAAGAACAAGTAATTATCTTAAAATTTGACGAACTTCATGTTTTTTTTTCTTTTTTTTTTTCAACTTTGAAAATAAAATATTTGCATCAATATAACAGAAAACAACCTGGCTTTGATACCACTGTTGGGTTTTTAGCATTCTAACACTCCTATGGTGTACATGCAACCCTATAAACCTTGGATCTATGTTTTCTCTATTATACATGCAAATAAGAACTTTCCAAGGCTTTAATCCTAACTAGCATATTATGATGTTCTTAATCTACAAAGTACTAGTTAGAGGACATACCTTTTGATGTAGCTTGATGTCTTCAAGCTTTAAGAGCTTAGCCCCAATAGTGTGGAAGCCTCAAGTGGAATCACAAATCACCAAGACACCTTGGAAAACTTTAGAGAATATGAATACTTGGTTCTCTCTTAGTAAAATCGGCTAGCCCTCTTAGTGTATCCACACTAGTGCCAATTTCACCAACCAAAGACATCTTTATATAGTATGGAGGATTAGGGTTAAACCCTAACACCCATGACCTTTCATTTCCTAGGATCCATGGGTTAAACACTCCATGGACTATCCATGAAAGCTTAGCCCAACCTAAATGAACTTGGCCCATTCCATATATATAAGAGTCCATATTTAATTAGTTCCTTTTGATCACTTAATTAATTATAAATTAATTCTTGATCAATACTAATTAAATAATATGATTCCATATTAATATATTAGAACTTATAATATATTAATATTAATCATAAACATACTATTCTCAAAAGATTATCCATATAAATTGTGTCGGTGAAGTGCAACCCAAATGGACCATGCCGGGTCGGGTCAAGTACATACCAAATATAGTTATGGACTTAGACATTAATCCAACACTTCTAATATTAGCAAACTGGATTTGATTCTTAATTAGGTTACTTGTGGATGTGTCAAAAGTTTACCAAATAGGGAGAGTTTCTCGTCGCCCAAGTTTCAAGTGGATAGGAACTTGGAATCGTGCAACAATTATTGCATGATGAATGAAAACTATCACATTTGGGAAATTTAGACTAGTCTTTGACAAAGTGTCAAGTGAAGGACTATGAGATCAAGTACACAAAGTTGTGTGTTGATCAAGTCCACCACATGAGTGACAAGATATTCGTCATGATTTATTAAAGTTTAGTAAATATGGTTACACTTATAAGATTAAGTATAATTTTGTATTTGTTAAAAGAGTTTCAATAGCAGAACGAATAAGAAGAATCAAGTAGGTAGAAAGATAAAAGTTTCTTTGTCCTAAGAAGAAGGGAGAGTACCTTTTATTGTGTTTTATGATATGAATTAATGATTAAGAACCATATCTCAAATTGATCCTATAAGTGATTCTTAGTACAATTTGTATGTCTAAGAAGAGGAAATGAGAATTGTGAAAATGGTTAAATCAAGAAGTCAATCATACTTCGTTCCAATGTCAAGTCTTAGAGTTATACTCCAAGATTTTGAATTAGGTGACAAGTCTTAAGAAGGTTTACAACTTTCATCAAATGTAGAACTTGGAAAAGGTTTTCTTGTTCTCGCACATTTGAAATTGGTAAGTTGTGATGTCTTGAATAAGACAAAGACCAACTAGGACCAATTATGTGAAAAGTTTTGTCTTGATAAAGGCTGCACTAACTCTTGAATATTTGTTTGTCAAGAAAATGTTTCTTAACAAGGGAATCTTATATGTCAAGAAGTCAGTGGGAGTCTTAATGGTCTTGAAAGGTTTCAAGAACAAATCAAGAATAGACCTTATAATACAACACTAGCACACGACTTGAGGTTTATGACCTATCGTGTTGACACTATTTTGTTTCTGTGCCATTCCGAATTGAGTTAATTATGCAAGTGAGTTCTACGAGTTCTCAATGGATTGTATATGGGCAAGGCACCTTGTTCAATGGAAAGTACATTGAAATGAAGGGGTGAGCTGCTAAATAACTTGGAAGCAATGGTGGGACCCTTGATGGCAAGAAATTAAGAAGAGCAAGTTCTATCCATAAGAGTTTGGATTTGTCACTGACATTATCTTATGATTATGGTTATGACAAATTCACATGGATGAGAATGAATACACCACAAAAATCTAAGTGTCATAAGGTTTCTTTCATTCATAAGAATGATTGTAAGGAAACGCTTTCACTAAGAGAGATTTTGAAGATGGCATCATGTGATTTGGTTTTCTCAAATTCAACTTTGATTACGGCATACCTCTTCGTAGTTCGAATTGTGGGAAATGGCAAATAGGTCTGAACATCTTAGACTCATTGATATGAGTCTTAGAATCGTTTAGACATATACACATGAGCTGTCCATGGAAAGGTGTATGAGTTTAAGAAGCTTAGATAGAGTCTTATCGAAGCATCTAGTATTAGAAATATGAACTTGAGAAATTGTTTTCTTAAAGTTCAGCTGATTTCTGAATACATGTCAAAGCTAGTGGGAGCATAAGTGTTATGTTGGTAAATAAATAATCATCATGTAAGTGGGA
This sequence comes from Lactuca sativa, assembly GCF_002870075.4. Classification (NCBI taxonomy): domain Eukaryota; kingdom Viridiplantae; phylum Streptophyta; class Magnoliopsida; order Asterales; family Asteraceae; genus Lactuca; species Lactuca sativa. The sequence continues at coordinate 129,598,911 of NC_056628.2, forward strand.
GCATGATTATTATGGTAAGTATTGCAAGTTAGCAATATTAATTATAGAAAACAAGTGTTGTACTTTGCAATGTCATAAGAGTTGAAAAGTTGTTTTGCTATAATTAAGGGAGAGAATATTGTACTTCGTTTCAAGATCTAAAGCTTAGATTGAGAAATTTTAATAAATTTAGTCAAAGGATACATAGTGTGTTCTTAAAATTTTGATTATGATTATGGTATCCCTCTTCATAGTTCGAATTGTAAGAACGTGACACATAAAATGTTATGGCAGAAGATTGATAGAGTATCGTATCTTCATGTAAGACATTATGCATCGTGTCCCATATGCTTCGGGTATAGGATCGATTGCAAATGCTATAATATTTGACCAGTCTAAAATTTTCCAAATGTCTAGCGCATTAAGAGGGAAAAAGGACAAAAATCGGTTTTGATAATTAAACAACTGTCAAAGGACGATCCAAAGCTCGCTGAGGATTGGTCACTTGTGAGTAGTTGGAAGTATGGTATTGAATGGACCATATCGACATCATTATGAATAGATAAGATTCTATTAAGAATAAGTTGCCATATGGTAAATATGGAAATGTTTCCATAATTGGGAGTTGGAAATTAAGAATTTATGTCTAGATTAGAAGATTTTATGCAAAAGGATGTTCAAAGAATGTACTTTGAGTGAGAGACATCACATCTATAGAATTGTTCTGTAACTATTTTGATAGAGTACCTTGTGATTTCGATGGCAGAGTCTTTGTGATTTTGTGACGTAACTTCACAAGAGGATCATTGCATAAAATATTAAAATTTGACATATTCTATAAGTGACAAGAATTTGATATTCTTGTGCTTATGATAAAGAATTAGGATTTGTGAAATAAGAATGATTGAAAAATGTGTTCACTTGATCTATTTCACAAAGTGATAAACCATTGAAAACCAAAGTGTGCATGCTTGGAGCATGGGACAATTGTGGTTATAATTCGAGTTATAAAGTTGATTATCTGAAACGTTAAACAATAGATAATGAGTAATCAATATGGTGATTAGATAAAGGTGTTTTGTTTATACTCAAGGGTTGGGACCATATAGGATTAGTATTACCTTTATGTTTCACTTTGCATGTTTTGACTTCCAGAATAGTTGAGTTTATTAAGAATAATCGAATTATTCAAACGGACCACAGTCAGTCATACATTGGAAGTAAGTATGAATGAAGACTGTCATGAATTGGTTTGTAGATTGTCTAGAGCGTATTAGACATAGCAAAGGTTTGCTACAATGTTCATGAGTGCTTATGAATATGATTTTGAGCATTGGATTAAACCCACGTTCACTTGGATCGCTTCATGGAATTTTTCACGAGCAATTGGTGAGACGATAATATCTTGTATTCTTGAAACCGAGATGTGTGAGTTGTATCTTGCGAATCGGTTGCACATTGATAATATGTAAACACACCGGTAACTCGGTGTTATAAAACTTATTGTTGTGTGTGATTGGGTGAGTGAGTGCAAGCAAACATTGAGTCGAAGTTTATCCGTTCCTTTTACCCAAAGTGGGATAAAAGCGATATCTGTGGGCCCCCCCGATGATTTAGTGATGGCAAACGTAAATGCTCGGCCGGGCTAGGGTTGATTTGATTTGTTCAATTAGTCAGTCGTCGTAAATCGGAAATCGAGAAACAACACATAGACTGAGAGAATGATTTCAATCCATGTCTCGTGTCTATACGATATCTAGAATGGAGGAATATATGATCCCTTATCTAAAGGACAGGTTATTGATAAGATCAGAGTTCGACAGCGTCTTTGAGAGCTACGATTGCTAATCGAGGTGTACTTACGTTTGTAGTTACTAGACTTATCCAAGTGGGAGACTGTTGGATTAGTGTCTAAGCCTGTAACCATAATTGGTAAGTACTTGACCCGATTGTGCATGGTCCTTTTGGGTTTGCCTTCACCAAAGCAACTTGACTGGAGAAATAATAGAGAAAGAGGTTATTATGATTTATTAATATGTTATAAGAATAATATATTAAAGGAGAAATAATATTTGTTTAATTAATATTGGTCAATAATTAATTAAGAATTAATTTTGTGATCAAATGTAATTAATTAAACTAGAGGGTCTGAATTGTAATTATGTGATAGTTACAAAATATGGTAAGGATTATCCTAAGGATAGGTTGGACGAATTTAAGGTGATAAGGCCTTAGAATTCGTCCATGATAAGGATTCAAGGCTTATCTTATGGGTTGCTTGGTGGGCAAGCAACTAGATAAGGATAAGGATTGAAACCCTATCTCTACACCTATATAAACACCCCTTTCGCTCATGAATTCGTCCATACCTTCCCAAGGCTTCCTAGGGACGAATTTTATACTTCTTCTTCTCTCTCTATATCTTCTCCAATTGCTTGTGGTGTTTGTGATCCATTAGAGGCACTACACTTGTGGTGCTTGCTTTCAAGACTTAGGGTTTGAAGATTTAAGTTGTTATTACAATATAACAACAAGAGGTATGCAATCTAACCTTCTTGGTTAATTTCGAAAATAGCAATCATCTTTAGGGTTTTATTATGTGTTCATAATGTTGTGTATCTAATAGTGAAAACATAGATCCAATGCTAGGGTTGCATGTACACATAGGATTGTTTGTATAAATCCCATCAGTTAACCCTCTTGCTTCCTCTTGGCTATAGCTTCCTTTCCCTTGCTAGACAACACCTCCAAGGTCGACAATGGCTCTTTCTCTCACTTCAAACGCTCAAGCTCACTAGGGTTTCGCTATGGGGGCTGGTGAGCACAAATGACGACCATAAGGCCCTTTAAATAGGTCCTAAACCCGAGAAATTAGGGTTTCATTAAACAGCGCGGACTCGCCAAGTCCACCAATGCGACTCGTCGAGTCCAGTCATTAATCCGAGTGAGAAATTGCGTCTCTACTCAGCGAGTCTACGCACCAACTCGCCGAGTTCTTCCTCAAAACTCGAAATAAATTAAATAAATATAATACCTGAAATTCCAGATGTTACAATGTTATATGTTGATATGATCCGTTAAATCAGTATCCTAGTAAATAGGATGTTATATGTTGTTATGATCCGTTAAATCAGTATCCTGGTAGATAGGATGTTATATGTTGTTATGATCCGTGAGATTAGTATCGTGGTAGATAGGATGTTATATGTTGTCGTGATCTGTTAGATCGGTATCCTGGTAAATCGGATGTGGTTATGCTTAGCGATCTATAGTTTGGTCTGACTGTCTGTACGTTGGTAGGAGATTACCTGTTATATGTGCACATGATTGATTGGTAGTTAGAGGTATTCCATCCAGAGGATGATAGGATCCTAGTATGTTGTCTTTATAGACAGTTATACGATTATCTGATATAAGTGCACATGTTTGATTGATTATGGGGGTCATTCCAACCCAATGGTTGTAGGTCGAGAGTATTCCATCCCGAGGATGATTGGACTTATAGTATGTTGGCATTCCAACCCGATGGTTGAGGGCCTGGGGTATCCAAACCTGATGGTTGATTAGACCCATAGTATGTTGGCATTCCAACCTGATGGTTGAGGACCTAGGGTATTCCAACCTGATGGTTGATTAGACCCATAATATGTTGGCATTCCAACCCGATGGTTGAGGGCCTGGGGTATTCCATCCCGATGGATGATTGGACCCATAGTATCTGTTATATATTTGTTATGTGTGGGCATTCCAACCCGATGGTTGAGGGCCTGGGGTATCCCATCCCGATGGATGATTGGACCCATAGTATGTTGTTTGTTATTGTATGTGTATCGTTGGGTGTATGGGTATTTTAGGGGTAAATCACTAAGCTTTCGAGCTTACGTTTATCGATTATTGTTTCAGGTACAACGGATGACCGCAGGAAGCCGAGGGCGTGACTGTACACTTCCTCGATTTATGATTTTGATTTCTGGGAACTCTGATGCTTAAACTATTGTAAGTCCCTAATCTGCCTGTGTATCAATCAGATCCGTTTGATGGTGCGGAATCCCAATCGAACGGATGATGTCAGATCAAATAGAAGAGAAATAGAAGAAGAATATGATGATGAATCTTGTATGTATTGATATGAATGATGATCTGGATACAAGATTCACACACACTTACAAACACTCTCTTTTCTCTCTCTCTAGAACACCTTCAAATGCACACACTTAAGTTCCTTGGTGTTCATCACTCTTTTCCTCACACCCCTCACCCCTATATATACTGGACTGGGCCGTAAACTGAGTTTACGGCCGTAAACTCTGTTTACGGTCGTAAACTCACTTCCTGACCGTAAACAACTAAACAATATATAAAAATACAATTTCTCAGAAAAGCAAAGTATAAACCATAATATTGACCCAACAATCTCCCCCTTGGTTTATAGCTTTCTTTTCTTTTCTTAAATGACCCAACAAGCTCCCCCTAAGAAGTAGCTAGCTTTTCTTGTCAATCTTTATTGGGAGCTTTGGCTTCAGTTTCTTCATCTTGAGTAGTTGGGCATTTCTTCAGAGTTTGGCCTTGAACGCACGTCGGGTGAGGAGGCTTGACGTACTGATTCTTGAAAAATATAGCACTTTCAGCTTGAGAATCTTCTGAGAGAACATCAAAGAGAACTAAACTTCTAGATCACTTCAGCAGGTACAAAGATATCAGCAGACTGATTGAGGAGGCTTCAATGCAATCCGTCACATATTCTTCAATTTTAGCTTCACCTTGCTTCTGGGGTTGAAAGATTGAATGTTGAAAGAATAATCTTCATTTCTTGCTCCTTTGAATGTGAATACTTCGATGCTCACGGACGAGGCTTTGGCTCAGAAGTCTTCAACACAAACTCCATGAGTCTTATCTATACCTGAAATCACTTTTCAAGACAAAACAAAACTAAAAGAAAACTTAGCACACAAATGAAAACAGAAACAAAAATATTTTTGGATTTTTTTGATTTTTCTGAACAAGAAATAAAACAGAAATAACACTATATTTTTTTTTTTAATTTTCTAATTTTTGTTTTGTTTTTTTGTTTTTTTTTTAATTCTCCCCTAATATTTAAATTAGAAGAAACTATGAACAAATTTAACAAAAATAAAAATGATATCTAACTTTAACAGTGATTTGGGATCCAAGTTTTTTAGACAGCCTTTGTCTGGTCGATCGCTGGTATTGTGGTCCACTTAAACACGAAAAATTGTGACAAATTCATGACACACTATTTGTTACAAGACAAAGTGAACTTAAGTTCCTAAAAATTATATCTGATCCTAATTTCTTAGATACTATATCTTAAGGACCATTCATCTGACGACGACCAAGGATATTGTTGTCCACCTAAATTGAGCAGCGAGATCTATAGACAATCTGTATGTGTTCAATTTTAAGTGTACTGGAACGTGTTTCCCGCTTCCTGATATGCCCCAGCCATCAAGAACTTCCAGAGTTCTCCTTACATCAGATGAGCAGACCATCATTAGGAGAGAAGATAGATTCAGAATATTATCACTTATAGTTTCGGAGGGATTGAGAAGTAGAATATTGCATATGCTGTGTACCAGGTCGGATTGTTAGTCACGCAAAGGAGACATCATATGGCTAACAGATAAGAGGAGTTTCATATATATAACTTGCAGAGAAATAGAGTTGCATATGTTACAGTCCAGGTCGGATCTCTTTCAATCACGCAGAGGAGGCAACATATGACTAACAGACGGAAAGAAAGAAAATGATATTCTACAGACCTAATTTATCGGAATTTACCAGTCGCCCCATCAAAACCGGAATTAAGGACAGAATCCGCACATCAAGGAAAAGTTAAACCATGGTTCCAAGTACGGGTTCATTTAATATGATGAGTGGATTCCCATATATATCTCCCTGCTCAACCTATCCAAGCGTCGTATTGTCAGGCTGAACGGATCTAACTAGGTCAAGATTTGTCAAGTCTATAAATTTCTAAGTTCAACTCTGCCTAGTCATGTCCATTTAAAATTTTTCGTGCCTACCGACGCATCAAACCAGAGCATAGACCCTTCAACTTTGGGTATGTTACGTAGACTTAGGTTGCCTGTTATCACTTGATAATATCACTTCCCAAAATATCTCCCTCAAGCACATTTCATAACCAACATAATTTTTTTGATTTTTTGATTTTCTAATGTTTTTGGATTTTTTTAAAATTTTAAAATTTTTGTTTTGTTTTTATTTCTCCCCCTAAATTTGTGCATAGGAGAGAAACAAAAGTAAATGCGCAAATTTAAACTAACCTAAAACAAAAATTATTCTTTCAAGCGAATCAGCTTAAGAAAAACTCAGGAGTATAGAGAAGAAAACGCAAACCGTAAGTCACCGATTGAATTTGCATCCAGAAGGTCTGAGAACGGCACGCGTAATCACAGAACAGATCCGAAAATTCTTCATCTCATTAAGCACTAACTCCATGAGTGATCTCCTCCTTTCTTCCTTTCCCGCCAAGGACACATACTCTCAAATAATGTTCTGAGTGTTGTACAGTTAAGAGTTGTCTCCTATTATGTGCCTGGAACAGCTACTACCAACAAACCGAAGTCTGATGATATGCCTCCATAGTTGCTCCGACATAGAGTGGGATCAGTTAGTCTTTGGAACCCAGTCCATTTTGAAACTGGGTCGACCTTTGTCATCCTTGCATGGTATTCTCTCCCATGACATGTCCTGGTTATCACAAACAGAAGATGTAGAAACGTTAGAAGCATTTGGAGATTTGGGAGAGTGAGCCTTTGGAACCCATTTGTAGTTGGGTTTAACCCATTTCTTTTTCGATCTGATGGGTAGCTCGGTACTTGCTTTTGAACTTGATATCGGCCGTTGAGATGACTTTGATTTTGACTTTACGGGATCATCTCTTGGATTGGACTTCTTGGCCGACATTCCCTTCTTGCCCTTGGGATTTTGATTCTTGTCCTTTGAAGTTTGATTCTTGGCCTTGGGAGTTGAATTCTTGGCCTTCTTGGCATTCCAGTCGTCAATGTTTGATCGTGATCTCGAGGGGTTTCTTTTAAAGTATCTCCCTCTTGGCGCGTTCTTCCAGCCTTGTGCGTAGTAAGGAACGTATGCGCGATTTGGACAATTTCTGGCAATGTGTCCAGGTGTTCCACAGTGAAAACATGTCTTTTTCTTCACTGTGAAGTTGTTTCTTCCTGCCTCTGGTGGCGTAGCTTTTCCTTGTTTCTTATTGTTCCCACATGCACACTTGCCACAAGAACTCTGTTGCGTTGGAATTGGTGGCCTGTATTTCTCAATGGCAGGTTGATCAGAAGCAGTTGAGTTCGAAGCAACAGATTCAGATTTCAAGGAGATGTTGGTTTGTTCAATGGTGCTCTCCTTGTTCTCATCTTCTGCTACTTTACCTGCACATGAAGTAGCAACATTAGTATCTTCAATATTAATAACTCCTCCCGACACAAATCCAGCTGGTTTGCCATATCGAAGATGTGCCTCCTTGTTAATTTCTTCCTGTGTCAAAGGGATGGATGTGTAGTTATGATTGAAAGGTGGAGGAACACTATCATACCCTAGACCCTTGTTTTGATTTTCTTTGAATTTTAATTGGGTTTCATATAAGGACTCGACTGTCTGACTTGACGCAGTATAATTTTTGAAACTGACATTTGTTTTTCCACACTTAATTTTCAATGCGTCAAGTTCCTCAGTTACAACAGCAAGTTGTCTCTTAATATAATCATAATTTTCACACTTGCTGCTATACTCTTCCTGAAGCTTCCTAAAGTCCATGGTTTTTGCTTCTAGTTCAGCCTTCAGGAGTTTCTGTCCTTTCCTGAGTTGATATCATTTATATCTCAGGTCCTCAACTTCCCTTTTTAATAAATCAATTTGTTCTCGAAGAAATTTAATCGTATCTTCATTGACCGGAAGGTTTGCGGAACTTATTGTTTTTCTACAATTCAAAGCGTTAAGTTCTTCAATTATATCAGCCAGACTAAGATGATTGAGATCTTTTGTCTTCTTGATGATAGCCACGTTCATATCCCACGATTTTGGAAGTGAATTCAATAGCTTTTTGTTTATCTCAGATTTGGACACGAAGATCCCAGCTATATTCATCTCAGTAGTGAGTGTGGTAAATCGCTGCAACTGAGCTTCCAGGGTTTCTCCAGGGACATAATCGAACATGTTGAAATTTTGTCTTAAAATCTCCTGGCGACTCTCTTTCATGATTTCAATTCCCTCGAAAAGCACAACTAGAAGTCAAAATTAAATTTAAAAATGCCCTTTGACTATAAACCTTAAAAGTCAACTTTAAAAGTCAAACTCAAAAGTCAAACTTAAAAGTCAAACTTAAAAGTCAAACTTAAAAGTCAAACCGAAAAGCTAAATTTGAAAAATTAAAAGTCAAACGAGAAAGTCAAAATTTAAAGTCAAAGGTCAAACTTTAAAAGTCAAAGTCAAAATTTTAAGTAAAAAGTCAAAAATAAAAGTCAAAAATTAAAAATTATAATTTTTGGTTGAAAGAGATATTTAAAAATGAAAGAAATTGATTTTTGGGGTTAAAATTGTTAAATTTCGAAATAAGTGTGCGGCAGGAAGTGTTTAAGTTCAAAATTTCGAAGGGATATCACAAATTTGCGTCCCCTCAAGGCACCGGTGTTCGAATACCGGCACCCCCAAGTTTGCGTCCCCTCTCTTTTTTTTATTTGAATCCTGGCACCCCCAAGTTTCCGATTCGCAAGCCGCAGTCCGCCGACCACCGAGCCGAACCAAGCCGCAAGCTGCTGCCGTAAACCGTCGAGCCACCGCCGTAAACCGCCGGCCGCAAGCTCCGTCGTCCGGTTTCCGGCCGTGAACTCCGGCCGTGAACACGTTTCCGGTCGTAAACTCCGGCCAGTAAACCCTTCAAACACCGTAAACTCTCCAGAAATCGCTGTTTTTGACGAAAAACAGCGTTTTTTTCACCTTTTTTACTTCAAAACTCGATCAAAAACTCGTTTTTACGAAAAACACGAAGAAGAAACCCCCTTTATTTTTGTGAGATCTATCCAAAAACGCTATTCTCTTTTCAAAATTAGATCAAATAAGCTCCAGATCTGAAAAAAAAAATTGATTGATACAACCAAGCTCTGATACCGATTGTAAGTCCCTAATCTGCCTGTGTATCAATCAGATCCGTTTGATGGTGCGGAATCCCAATCGAACGGATGATGTCAGATCAAATAGAAGAGAAATAGAAGACGAATATGATGATGAATCTTGTATGTATTGATATGAATGATGATCCGGATACAAGATTCACACACACTTACAAACACTCTCTTTTCTCTCTCTCTAGAACACCTTCAAATGCACACACTTAAGTTCCTTGGTGTTCATCACTCTTTTCCTCACACCCCTCACCCTTATATATACTGGACTGGGCCGCAAACTGAGTTTACGGCCGTAAGCTCTGTTTACGGTCGTAAACTCACTTCCTGACCGTAAACAGCTAAACAATACATAAAAATATAATTTCTCAGAAAAGCAAAGTATAAACCATAATATTGACCCAACAACTATTTTGAAAAACACTTTGTAATTATTAATGGTATTTTCGATATTTAAAATTTTTTAAATTGGCTTGATTTTTATGGATGTTACATTTTGTGTTTCAATTTGGAGTCAGATCAAGGGTTTTCCAACCCAATTTTGATTTGAAATTATTAGAAGATCTTCCACTTTACACCACCGCCACCGACGCTACATCTTCATCTTCACCTCTCTTCCTCTCTAATTTGTTTTCTTTTTGTGTGATTTTCTCAGGTTTGAAAGCATAAATGAGCATATTTTCGAGCTTAAGACACATTTTGAAGCATCAACCTAGGATCTCAAATACGCATTCATAAGTATGGATCTTTTTTTCTTTAATATGCTCATAACATATCTGTTTTTTGTTTATATATTATCTCTGATCAAACCATCAACAGTTTAAATACGAAGTGTATACCAGGTGTGTGTTTCCTTTTTCTTTTCTTCCATATTTTTCTAAAATGTGTGTGTATGTCTTTAACTATTTATGTGATAAATAGTCTCGAATCTATGTTTCTATGTTTAACTCTAATTGTATATGTTTGTGTTATATACTTTGGTCTAGTGGTTTTTGATGTGGGTTTTGAAAGAAAATCGACTATGTAGTGGTGTGATTGCTGGTTCATAGCCATTGCTACTATAGTTTGAAAGAGGTGAACCGAAAATTATTTCCTCTTTCAACCCCCCCTCTCTCCCTCTCTCCCTCATTCGATAGATTTAATGATAAATTTGTAACTTTGTTTTTTTTTTTTTGTGATTTTTTCTGATATGCAAAGTTTGGTATCAAGTCTACAAATGAAGGTTTGGAATCTGTTAATAAGGTTTGAAATTGTTATTTTTTTTGTATATCTACTTATTACTTCGAATCTGCATATTTTTGGAGCAAGAAAACTTACTGTTCTGCCCATGGGTTTGGTAATTTGGTTACATTGGGAGGTACAACTAGAGGTAGCATACAAGGCTCTTGCTGGAAGATTTCAAGTTGGTAGATTGAAGAGACGGTGAGGGGAAAACCTTTTGTTTCTTTGATGCTAACGAAATTAACTCTGGTTTGGTCCTTTATGCTTTGATCTTTTTTTTAGTTAACAATGTCATATTATTTAATTATTGGTGGGATGGAAAATCTGGAAAACATTCTTCCTAGTCGTATATTGGATAGAACCAAATTGTATCGATTCATTTATCAAAATGATTTGAAAAACTAAGTATTGGTTTAGTGTTGCATATCGATTCAGTTTTCAAAATGATTTTGAATTCCTTTTCCATTAAAACTTTGCAGTCTCCTTAAGGGTTTAGTGCTGCATATCACTTCTCCCTATCCTTGATCTTTTCAGGTCAGTTTTTATGGGCTTTTTTTTAGTTGTAGTTCAATTTAATGTTTCTGGTTGGTGTTTGGCTCTACGAGCTTTATAAAGATTTGTTAACTTTGTGTATATTGTATAATTTTAATCTTATACTTATTTGGGTGTGTATGTCAATTTTGTAGATCTATACACCAACGTATTTTTGGCCCAGAGAATCCTTAATCAGAGACAAAACAAAGTAAGTCTAACTTTGATATATTTTTTTGACAAAAATCTTATAGAATTTTAAATCTTGGTGTATATGATGTTTTGAAAGATAGGGGCATAATCAAAATTTGACAAATGTTAAATTTTGTTTTAGTAGCATCCAACTTCATTCAAGAAAGCTATGGTTTTAGTAAGCATGCAGTTTCATCCACGAAATCTTTGGTTTTAGTAAGCATATGGTTTCAACAATGATTTAGTATTTCCTTAAGGTATCATGAATTAAAAAAAAAAACTACTTTTGAAATGAATAAAGTTTGAAGTAGAGTGAAAAATGATTTCTTTAATGTGGGGAGTTGTCTAGATGCTAACACAGAAACAATAATACTTAATGGTATCAAAACGACTTCATTATTGTCTTTGGTTCAGATCTAATAGAAACAATAAACACTAACAATCAAGTTATTTGAAAAACGTATTTTCCAGTTCTTCTATTTGTTTTGTGTAATATCATATTGTGTTGTTGCCAACACCTGATACTATGAGATTGAATTGAAAATGTTAGGTTCTATTCATTTTGATTATATGTGTTGAAATATGAACATGTAATTTTTGGTCTCTTTCACAGTTTCATTTGATGTAAATAGAAAGAGATGGGATACATGAAAGGAACCAAATTGTTGGCTCTTTCCATTTGACATGTTTTTAGGAATTAATTGTTCAATTTCTTTTAATGAAAACATTAATCTATTAAAGCAACTTCTTATGAGTTATGACCAATTGTTTGTAATTTCTAATTTTTTTTAACCTGAACCTACTTGGGTTGTCATGGTTACTGAAGGTGGATGAGGATGAATATGGGAGGAATGAACATTGAAAATGGATTGCAGGTATCTGTTGCAGGAGATTGTCGATGATGGGGGTGTAATTGGAACATTTTTTGAGGGATTGGCATATGAACTCACCTACATACTACTACCTATTAATCTTTGTCATTCTATCCTTTAATCTGGGAAGCACGTTCAATATGTATTACAGAATGCAAGATTGTGATCGGTTCTACAAACACACTAAAAGCGACAACTATTAACAACCTTGAAGAAATACGAATCTAAATCCTAAGTATTACCGAAGCAAAAGGATAAAGAGATCTAATGGGAAACCACCAGAAGCATCAACATCTAAGAATTCTTACAAGGAATTGATATGGAGAGGCAAAATGGAAGTTGACACAACCATCAAACTGTATCTAAACAATCGACAGAAAAAGTTAGCATATCGTTCATGTATTGCGTCTTATCCTTCAAATATAGGTTTGAATCTTTTATCCGGTAAATTCTTCATTTTTCTGCTCCATTGAGAACATAATTCAAACTTGGAATTTCTTTGTGATTAGATATCTTAATTTTTTTGGGTTACTATATTTGGCTAGATGTTTTTTTTTTCAATAAACGGTTGGCTTCCCTTGACATTGATCATGCTTTGAAAAATGCACTGAAGGAGAAGATCCAACATATGAAAGGTGTTAAATGGTGAACCATTGATGCACTTCCCTCCATCAAATTTCTGAAAACAATAGTATTCACCACCAGTTTTAACAACAATAGCTGAAGGGTATTTTTGTCTTTTTATTGTACGTCTATCGGTGTTAGTTTAGCATTAGGTTAGCCGGTAAGCCATTGTTAGCCATATTGGTGTGTGTTATTAATGAAAGATTGAAATGAAACTTTGATTATATTTTTATGTATTATTTGAACTTTCAAAATCTTTTATTAAAATTAATAAACTTTTAATTTTTATGCATATAAGGTTATGATTTTTTTATAATATAATCTAACCAACTATGATTGTTAGTCTTATTTTTTTGATAGAAGGTTATGAATTTTTATGTTATTGCATATGGAACAAGTCAATGAAACATATGTTACACTCATTTTGTTTGACATGTACAACATTCATTGTGTATTGTATAATTTTTAGTCGAATACCGAAAACCGAAACCGAAAATTTGGCAATCCAATAACCGATAAACAACCCGAACATAAAACCGCAACCGATCTGCCAGTCCAAATGGCCTACAAATTTTGTTGCAAACTTTCCACACACACTCCCTCTCCCCCAACCCATGGTGATTACTTGTACAAAAACAATGATATATATTTTTTAAGAAAATTTATTTTTAATTAAAAACATCATACTTTTAATTTTAACTCAAAACAAAAGCGTATATCATAGATATATAATCAATTGTATTTACAAATGCCTTACATGTTCTTCCGAATATGCAACCCTCTAAATAATAGAATGCTCCAAAAACTACTTGTCGCCGCCGTTTTGTGCGTGTAATAGACTAGTCTATGTATAGTAGACTAGTATTAGTGTGTGTGTGTGTATATATATATAAGGTTAGGTTATTTTGTTTTCACTGTTTATTGTATGCATGTATGATTGATTATGGACCAATCATTTTGGTTATTTTAAGAAAGTAATTAATGCATATTAAATGTTGAAGATATAATGAGTATTAATTACATTTTCAGCATTTAATATGCATTAATTATTTTCTTAAAATAATTAAAATGATTGGTTCACAATAGATAGTGAAAAATTTAAAACTAACTATAACTATAACTATAACTATATATATATATATATATATATATATATATTGAGGGTATGGTATGAATTAGTCTATAAAAGAAACAAAAAGCTCGTTTGTTTATCAATATACCTATCTCATTCCCTCTACACCTCCAGTATGGCATTGAAATATTCCCAGTATTATACTCAAGTTCTGGAGCAACGATCACTCAGAAACATAGTTTACTCATGCGTTATATATTTAAGACTCTCAATTGTCTTCTTATGCGGTATTTCATTTTACTTGACAGTCCTATTTCTATCTCGTGATCGTCCCACCATTTCAGTTGATGATTTGTATGTTTCTTCGCTAAACAAAACCTCCAGTTCGTTGACTAATACCACTACAATCGATATCGACCTCAAATTCCAGAATGAGAATTCTCGGGTAGGCATTTACTACGAGGATCCTCTAAATCTCACCATCACTTATATCCCACAAAACATAACCATTTTTATCAACATTCAAGGGTTTTATCAAGGGAACGGAAAGGGTAACAATATCCAAGCCTCTGCAGTGTTTCAAAACTTGTTTTCAGACGTTGAACAGCGTAGGATACTGGGAGAAACGCATGTTTTATTGTTTGGTGCAGCCAAAGTGATTGATTTCAGGGTAGATTTGGAGGCCAAAATAAAGTTTAAGTCGATTGAGAACAAAAAGTCCAATCTGTTGGTCAGATCTGATGTGAAGGTCAACGGCAACACTGGGACGTCTGTTCTAAAGACTATTCAAATGAAGTATACTTCTGGATCGAATAACTGGGGAGCTGTGCAATGGCTACTATTCCTTCCTTTTTTTATTTCATTTATGGTTGTTACTTTCATTGGTGTTTTGATACCTTTAATAATACTGCTGGTTTTTTCTTCTAAAAACTTTTAGCGTCTGTTTCATATGGTTTGCATTGGGCTTTCGCTTTTTAACCCTTATATGAGTTTTATTGTAGTGAATGTTTCACATAGAAATTAGCTCAAATAAAGATATTACTTAAATAAATGAAATCCTGTGCGGGGGAGCATGGGGACGTGGTTAACGGAAAAAAATTAAGGCTTTTGTTCACATATAACAATTTTTAGAAATTAAAAACCCAATAGAAAATGGTATTTAGAAAATGCAAATCCGGTCTTTAAAATTTGGTAAGAAATGAATTAGATTTAAATATATTTTTGGTCCTTCATTATAAGTCTTTTTTTTAAAACATAAAGCCAAAAACTTCTTGTTCGCTAAATTTGTTGTTATTCTTAAGTTTCATTGTTGTATCTTTAAATAACAATGGAGCATTTAAATGTCTAAACACCATCAAATGATGTTCTATCACTATTATAAAAAATTAATTTACCTACGAAATTTAGCTATGAAGATAATTTCGTCGGTAATCAAGGATGGAATAACGACGGAATGAAATGCCTTAATTTTCTCATGTCATTGTGATGGAATAGCTACGAAAAAACGACGAAAGACAAAGTCGTTGATAAATACCAACGGAAACCGACGAAAAACAATAAAATATTGTTTTATAAAAAGTGTTTTCTACTCTATCGGTAAAAAACAATAATGAAAAATGCAATATCTTCATATACTAAGCGCTCACTAATGAGTACTGCATCTTCAAAATTGTAACCTTCCCATGGCATATAAGCTACTAATACGTTTTTCCCTGGGGTTCGAACCCGAGCCATTGCTATGGAGGGGGTGGGGTGGGGCCACCACTTCCGTGAAAGTTTCATCCAACCATTTTTATCATATATAATTTATATGGAGTACAAATGTCTTTTTATATCTATAATTTATGTTAACATATATATATATATATATATATATATATATATATATATATATATATATATATATATATATATATATTAAAGTTCTCCACCCTTAGGTACAGTAGCTAAGGGATGACATAAATGGTCATTTATGCCATCCTTTAATATATATATATATATATATATATATATATATATATATATATATATATATATATATATATATATATATATATATATATATTAAAGTTCTCCACCCTTAGGTACAGTAGCTAAGGGATGGCATAAATGGTCATAAGGGTTTTGCTTCCAATCTTCAAAAATGTAAGTAAATCCTTCCATCTATGTGTTGATACATCACTTCTTCTTGATTTCTTACTTGACTTCATCCAGAAATACATCTTTTGAACCTAGATCTCAAGATCATGAAGAACATCAAGAACACTTAAGTGTTTTGGGCCGAAAACACCCCCATTTGCCTTCAAAACGTAAGCATAACTACCCTAAGCTTGTGACATACTAGAATCATTTGTTAAATAACTAGAAAACACCAAGAAATCATGAACAAAAGGGTGTTTACGGCCAAGGCAATCTCCCTTGTCCGTAAACTCTATTTAGTGGTGCAAAGTTGCCACAACACCTTCCTAAGCCTTGGAACTAGGTCTAGAACGCTTCCAAGATGAGTATAGGACCTTAAACATCAAAATGGTACAAGATACCACGAGTTTACGGCTGTAAACCCATGGGTCGTAAACTCATGGGGGGTTACACTTGGGCCGTAAAGTCTAAAGTAAGGCCCTACAACCCTTAGATGCAACCCTTTACACTTCTAGCACTTGAATCAAAGTGTTTTCCATGTCCTAGGGTGGCTCTAATTGCTTAATTAGTTGCTTAATCACTAATTAGATACATATATGTGTCATTATATGTTAAATAGGATCCGTGTGTGTGTTCAAGTCTTCACTTGGCACTTAGCATCCTATATAGCAATTTCATCCAAACCACTCACTGTAAGTGAGTTCATACCCCTTAATCAACCTTTTAAATGATTTTAAATGCTTTTATGGGGGATGGGGGAATACAGGTTGAAACATTTTAGTTATTATATCAATCACATGTGATTAATAACTATCAAACAAATGGATATACTATACTTTTAACTGGTTTATCATGCAAACTACTTCAAAATGTTTATCAAACCCTTTTACATATTAACTCTTTATAAAACTTGTCCTCATAATGCTAAACCCTTTTTTTAACTTTCCAAACTTATATACTGTCAAACCGTGTCTAATGCATACATAGTTATATAAGTAAGGTTTGAGGGACTTAGGACTAGTAACTCACTTTATTTCTTGTTCCTTGTTTGGTTGTGGATCTAGAGTATCTTGTTGTTTGTCCGAGTGTCGTTTAATCCTTAATTATATATTTGTATATATGCATAGACATAAAAGATTTTATTTCAGTTCAACATACTCAACCATACAAACAACATTACTAGTAAACTATAATAGGTATAGTTTAAGAGATTACTACTCAATATTCCTAGTACAACAAAACATACAAGAGTCAGTACATTTATGAGTCATTACAAACATACTATAACGAGAAACAATACATACTATACACTATACAAGAGAACATACTATGATGAGAAACTAAGAGAACTAACAGTATACTATACATGAGAATATACTACACAAACATTAGAATACGATAACTAGAATGTGAAATACTATTTACGGATACAACAAGACATTGTTGTATCGCATTGTAACTAGAGTATCCTGGAGGGAGAGCGGGCATCATGTGTATAGATCTATACGGGATAGACACTCCCACACCCCGACTACTAGCTACAGTCCCAACCGATAAGGCTAAGGGGTGACAAAATGTCACCTCACTATTTTATGACCTCGGAAGGTCATTAGTTATTTAGCAGTCAATCAGCATGGTTACAAACGAGTTCACATCTAAACCTTTGATTAATCAACTAGGAATTAAAGTCAATAAGACTCTCCAAGGTGTATAGCTTATTCAATACGACCTGGAGTCTTTATTTTACTTCTTTATAACCAGTAGTGTCACTACTGAGATAAATCATTCTTTTTCCCTACTGCATTTACTTTGTGACCTCCTCACATAAATGATAACATAAACTATATTTTTATAATGATAGTTTCACTTGGAAAAACTCATACATTTACAATAGAACAAACATACAATTAGTCGGGTCTTGGTAGAAGACTACATTTCAGTAGAAAATATAGGATTTTCTAGGAAGTACAAACATTTACAAACGTTTACAAAACACTTAAATTATACTGTTACAAACATTTTTATACAAACAATGACACTAAAATGCTTATGAACTCACCAGCTTTAAAGCTGATAAACTCTTTCAAAATAACTTGTATTCTCAGGTCATCAGTAGACAGGTACCGAGGCCAGCTTTTGAGAAGATGGAGCACATTTCAAGACTCATCTTTTATTTTGATTCATAATTTTTGATGTCTTATTAACTCTACACAACACACTTGTACTAAAGTATATTATTAATGCAATGGGTGATGTTGTTTGATTGTTTACTATTATGCCTTGTTGTGATACTATACATGACATCCTCCACCCCAGAATGTTTCTGTCATTCTGGTTTTTGGGTGTGAAAGATTGGTATCAGAGCATTCTTTATACTGAATTGAGTATATCAACCCATAAAAGATTTACAAACTATAAACACAATGAGACTAAAAGTACTCTAACCAAGAGTTTATACTTTAAATAATAAAATATTTAACTAAGTATACATAACTACATTCATACCAAGGTCAGTATCATGCTAGAACAGAACAAAAGTATTACGATTGTTGAACAACACAATTAGGCCTAGTGACATATAGTCAAATCTGGGGTTATATAGCCTGCTCAACTATATTGTTCCGAGGAGTGACTAGCATGTGCCTAAGAATGGTTGTGAGGTTGCAACAAGTCTAAAAACTTACCAACACTACTACAATGGGAACATTAGAACATAACATAAACCTAAAATACTATAGGAGTATTTTGTGATACTATAGTTACTTATTTGAGAACTAAAAAGGCCTTTACTAGTAGGTCAATAGTTTCTAAGTGGATACGCTAAGGTTATATGAGATTAAGGTGTCATAGACTTAGAATCTATGACCCTTGCTTTACTTCCTGTTCCTTGTTTGGTTGTGGATTTGGAGTTAGGGTTACTTATTTGAAGGTCTATCCTATTTTGGTTTCATATAACTGGTATGCACTAAGCAAGTATTGGAGTAACTGGTAAGTATCATCTTACAATCATCTTAAAGAATACGTCTATTATTATAAGATTGTTATACCCCTTTTCTCTCATAGATATCATGGCTGGATTCCATCCTCCTGGCGACCCGTACTTCCCAAATCAAGGTAATGCTTGATGGCTGGAAGCCGAAATCCCTTTGGATGATCACCTCGCATAAGGCTTTTCGGATGGTTCTGACTCCAATCTAAAAGTCAACAACCTACCTCAAGAGGCTCCGATCCCAAACTTGAACCCCCGACCAGCGTTTCAAGTCCCCACACACTTGTGGGCGACAAACTTGAACCGTTGGAGTGATGAACAAGGTCAACCTTTACCCTTCCACGGAGACTGAAGCTTTTACAACCTAAGAAAGGGAGGCTCAGCTGACCGAGTCCTACCCATTATGGTCTATAGGATTGCTCAGAATGTCGATCAAGGTCGTGTAGCCATCGACCGAGTCATGGAAATTGACGCCAACTTTGGTGTTAACACAATCCGCATTCTCCAACTCGAAGAGGCTATGGAAAGGACTAGCAGATCCAACGAGGCTCTGCAGCAACAACTAGCTGCATCTTGAGTCGAAGTCATGGAACTCCGAGTGCGTTAGAGGGCGCATGAGCGACATCTTCAAGAAGTTGTACATCAACTGGAAGATATGAGGGTTCGCCCGAGGGATACCCTACGGCGGTAGAAGATGTTGAATCATCTTTTTTCTTTTTTGGTATAAGGAGTAGCCTTTGTCTGTGCTTTATGAAGCACTTGTCTGCAAAATATTCCTATCTTCCAAGTACTTTTACTGGATTTCTAAGTTGTCAATATTTTCCTTTATGGTTGGATGTAAGACCTAATGTTAGGTCATTTCTCTCGAACTTATTTGCATCATTAATACCAGTAATATTGGCAGTTATCTAATCTATTAGAAAATATTTACTCTTCTGTTTCCCTACTCTATTGTTGTTTCTCTATTTCAATTATACACTCATTCTAATGGTTGGGCTATGGCGATTTAGTCCATGAAACACTCGCACCATACTTACAATTGATTCTTACTATCTATCATCATCATCTCTATAAACTTTCAGTAAAAGATGCCGCTTCGCAAGCATCCGACCAGAGGCACGCCTGTAAATCGAAATCCACCACCACCACCCCCTCCGCAGTTTGATGCGCTGATGTTTCAGGCTACTGTGACCGCAGCTGTAGCGGCAACCATGACTCAAGTAAATTCTGGTGGTGCCAGTGGAGCTGGAACGGGCACCAACTCTAATCATGGGGAAAGCCAACCACGTACACGGGAGTGTACCTATAAGGACTTCACCAGCTGCAAACCAGTATTCTTCAACCGAACCGAAGGGATCATGGCGCTGTCCCAATGGATCGAAAGAACTGAAGCAATATTTGAGATGTGCTCCTGTCCTGAAGGAAGCAAGATAAAATTTGCTGCCGCACCTTCACTGAAAGGGCCTTGACATGGTGGAATGGCCATGTCAAATCACTCTCACTGATAGCAGCTAATGTTATGGGCTGGGAGACACTGAAGGATCTAATGGCAAAGGAGTACTGCCCGAGGGGCAAAGTTCAAAAACTCGAAGAGGAACTATGGAACCTTAAGATGAAGGGTTTCGAAATAGTGGCTTACACAACCAGATTCAGCGACCTAGTAACTCTATGTCCCAACATGGTCCCCAACGAAAGTAAGAAAATCGAGAGATACATCTGGGGTTTAGTACCCCCATATCGAGGGAACGTTCTAGCCTCGAACCCCACAACCTTTGATAGTGCCAAGAAATTGGCCCAAAGGCTTATTGATCACGAGGTTCCTTCTCCTCCAACAACAACTACAAATGTTGTCTCATCGCCAACCAAAGCGGTCGACAACAAGAGAAAGCGTTGGGACTGGAAGAAGGGCAAATCAGCTCAACCCTTTTCCAAGAACCAACAGGTTGTGGGTGTCTGTGCTGCCACAACTCCTATTGCCCGTGTACCAGCAAAGCCCTATGCAGGGAGCCTAGCCAAGTTCACTAAGTGCAACTTCCATCACAACGGCCCCTGCTGGGAAATGCACTGCACCAACTGTGACCGGAAGGGCCATACTATCAAGTTTTTCAAAGCACCACCTAAACCCATCACCCAGGTCCCTGGTACAGGAGTAAGCTAGGCCTGCTACGGGTGTGGCGAGATAGGAGACTTCAAAAGAAACTGTCCTAAAGCTGGGAATGCGGAAGGAGCAGGGAGACTACTTGCTATTGGCCACAATGAAGCCGTGGCAGATCCCACAGTAGTCCGAGTACGTTCCTCCTCGATAACTCATATGCATGTATCCTATTTGATAGTGGGGCGGAGAGAAGCTTCGTGAACCAAAAATTTAAACACTTACTTAATCAAGCACCACAAGCACTAAAAGAAACCTTCGTCGTAGAAATGGATAACAGAAAGACAGAGAGTTCTAACGAGATTTACATAGGTTTTACCCACACTCTAGATAACTATTCATTTCCAATCAACCTCATACCAGTGTCAATCAAGAGTTTCGACGTCATTGTGGGCATGAACTGTTGAGTCTCCATCATACCGATATTATATGTTTTGAGAAGGTAGTCCGTCTAAACCTACCGAATAACGAAACCTTGTTGATCTGCGAAGACAACCCCAATATGAGTCTTCATATCATCTCATGCATGCAAGACCAAAAGTACCTAAAAAAGGAATATCGTGCATTCCTTGCTCATATAGTCGATGTGAACCAAGAAACTAAAGATCTGAAGAACATCCCAATAGTACGCGACTTTCCCGATATCTTTCCAGAAGAACTATTAGGGTTACCTCTGCAACGCTAAGTCGAATTCATAATCGACCTAGTTCGAGTAGCTACCCCAGTAGCCAAATCGCCTTATCGTCTAGCACCAGCAGAGATGCATGAACTATCCGGTCAACTTAACAAACTGCTCAGCAAGGGCTTTATTAGACCAAGCTTCTCACTATGGGGAGCACCGGTCTTATTCATGAAGAAGAAAGACAGATCGTGCCATATGTGCATCGACTATAGAGAACTCAACAAGATTACAGTAAAAAAATCGTTACCCTCTGCCTCGCATAGACGACTTATTCAATCAACTACAAGGGGCAAGCTAATTTTCAAAGATTGATCTGAGATTCAGATATCACCAGTTACGATTGTTAGAGGAGGATGTTCCGAAGACAACCTTTCGAACTCGTTACGGACACTATGAGTTCGTAGTGATGCCATTCGGACTGACCAATGCACCCGTAGTATTCATGGACTTAATGAATAGGGTATGTCATCCTTACTTGGATTAGTTCATCATCGTCTTCATCGATGACATACTAATCTACTCTCGAAGTAAGGAGGAACATAGTGATCATCTGCGACAAGTCCTAGGAACCCTACGAACAGAGAAGCTCTATGCAAAGTTCTCTAGATGCAAATTTTGGATCTGAAGAGTCGAATTGTTAGGACACGTGGTTAGCGAAGAAGGAATCCATGTGGACCCTTCCAAAATTAAAGCAATTGAGAACTAGTCAGCACCGAAGACGCCTACAGAAATTCATCAATTTCTAGGCCTTGTTGGCTACTATCACAGATTCATATAGAAGTTCACACGAATTGCTAGGCCTTGCTGGCTACTATCAATTTCTAGGTCAGCACCGATACTATCCCTCCCCGAAGGGATATACAATGTATTCATTGATAAAATACTAGATAATCAAATTTAAAAAAATATCACAAGAACATCCTAAAAATTAAATACATAAACATCACAAGAACATCCTAAAAATAACATACAAACATTACAAAAAAAATTAAATCTAAATGCTCTTAAATGTAACGGAGGTTTAAGTAACAATCTCCCTAAAAGCTCTATGTTCTGCTACCAAAATCCCCAATATTATCCTCGTTTTCCTTCCTAGTAGAACTTCACAAACGCCATGATCGACTCCCAGAGGCCCTTTTAGGGCATTTATCTCTCGTTTGAACTGCTTAACCGCATGTATAACAATCTTCTCATGCTGGATGTTTACCTTAGGACGAAATACGGTCTGTGTTTATTGGCCTTTCGGGCTGACATTTTTCCATCATTGGTGGCCTAACAGTCATCAAAACATCATGGATTTTCCATTCAGATGGCTTTGGAAAAGGTTCATTGTTTCCTAGTACGTTTTCATCAATGTCTTAGCATCGTAAGCTTATAAAAAAAGATTCGACCGGTCATCATAATTGTTAATTGTTAACTTTTACAACGGTAACAACCCATGGGTTAAGTGGTGTTACCTCCGCTATAATACAAAAAGGAAACTACACTATTAAGTTCAATAACATTTAACACTAACATTAATATTAAAATTTAATACCTGCAAAGTTTCGCCTCTGAAAGCTCTATTGTTGTATTGTTGCACGAAAAATATGGATAAAAATCAATATTAGCACCTTCCGTGCATGTCTAGGTAATGCATTTATAGACAATACATTGTTGGACATCATAAGATTGAATTGATATCATTTAAAATATTTACATGACCACCGTTCATGATT
Source organism: Lactuca sativa (assembly GCF_002870075.4). Lineage (NCBI taxonomy): Eukaryota > Viridiplantae > Streptophyta > Magnoliopsida > Asterales > Asteraceae > Lactuca > Lactuca sativa. Next base: position 129,622,258 of record NC_056628.2, read on the forward strand.
TATATATCGTAAGTATTCCCATACATGTTGTTTTGTTCTTCTCATTCTATCTATGGAAACATTAAAATCATATATTCTGCAGTATGCACAAGCCTCCAAAAATTCACTTTAGTTTTCTTACTCGTGCCATATTTAGATATTATATAAAAATACAAATATAAACCATATATTCCGTGCTGGGCATGAGGAAAAATATTGTCAATCGATGTCGCTATAGATGGAGTCCCATCTGATATGAATGTATGATCCTCCATGTTACTTATGCAATCATGAAGTTTTTGAAGAAACCATGACCAAGAATTTCTACAATCACTTTTGCATATGATATATGTAAACGGTAATATCTAGTTATGCCTATCCTTAGTAACTGCAATCAACATGGTACCTTTGAAACCGCCCTTTAGGTGGGTTGCATCTACTACAAGGGTCGACTTACAACAATTGATGAACGCGTGTACCTACAACACATTTTATATCTATTTAAATACATTCATTTATTTTGATAATTACATCGAAAATATAATTATATAAAGTTATAATACTTACCGAGCTACCTAGTGCGATATACTTGAACTTAAACCGATCATTAGCATATGTTCACATATGTGTCACCGTGTTGGGATTACGTTTGACCAAGTTATGGAAATAATGAAGGAGATTGGTAAATGAATCCCCTTTGGCACCCCTTAAAAATAACAATGTATATTCCTTCACACGGAACACTTGATGGTATGTGATATTCTTTTTCAATTGTGCGTTCATATCATTTACAATATCATTTCTTAAATAGACTTTACAATAATCTTCAGACAACACATCAACAATATATTCACCCAAAACTTGTATGTTTGGGTGTCGATGTCACACCCACAAACCGAAATGGCGGTAACATTCAGGCATGATGTTCTTCAGCCATCGGAATTAGTACGACATTTGTCACCATAGGCCTACCGGCCTAGCTGTTGCAAGTAGCTCTAGTGTGGGATTGTCAGTCCCATATAGATCTATGCACAAGTGTCACGCTCTCCCTCCAGGAGAATGTGGTTATAATTTCAAGAATTGGTTGGTACTCAGATAAGTACATGAAGTGTGTCTCACAAATGCTATATTGACGATTACGTGTTGAATAATGAAAAGTTACTTTGTAATGAATAAACTGTAAGTATATCTAATAAACTATATTTAATATAATTTATATGTTTGTTTTCCGTAATGTATTCTGAATATGTAAAGTAGTGTATTGGATTCAATAACTATACCTATTATAGTTTATATGTTTGTTATCCGTATTGTAATTTGAACTTCGAAAGGAATATGTAAGTTTCATGAACTATACCTATTATAGTTTGTATGTTTGTGTTTTACTACAATGAAAATATTTGTTTAATTTGTAAAATTGAAATTCAATAATTATGTCCAAATGGTACTAAAACAGTTTGCAAAAATTATATTTTTGTTTAAGAACTTTGAAATCATTTTCTACTTATATAAATATAATATTTATATAATCATGATTAAATAGATAGTCGAATAAATAATTCTACCCCAAGCCTACAACCAAACAAGGAATAGGAAATGGAGACAAATTATAAATTGTAAGTCCGTTGAACCGTAATTATATAATTTATACATATATAAATATATATTTTTAACAACGGTAACAGTTAATAAATTATAGAAAACATTTAGATATTGATACAAATTTTATTGTGTTACACTTGTTTTCCCTCTAAAACAGTGAAAAATTATGAAAACATAGGGGTACGAACTCACCTATGTGTGATAATGGTCAAGCTAACGAATAGAAATTGTAAGGTTTCAAAGCACTCCATGGATGATGGAAATGGGCCCCTTTGATGAATTCTAGGTTAAAAGCCCAAGACTTGTCTTTTCCCTATAAATAGTCATGTATTATTCACAATTAGGGTTAAGAGTGAGGCAAAATGTGGCCGTCACGTTGTGAGGTTTCTTGTAGAGTTAGATTCTTATTCCTTAAGTGTAATTTGTTCCTCATAATTCAATAAATCGAGTTATCATTCGATCTAATCTTCATATTTGTGTTTGTTCTTATTTTCCACATCTTGTTCATCAAATCTCAATTAGGGTTTTAATCCCAACAAGTGGTATCAGAGTGGGTCTTTGAAGATCTATTGATTTTTGAAGTATCGGTTCTTGATTTGATGATTTTCTGCACAAGTTATTGAAGATTATTGGTGTTTTGGCATCTTAGAATCAAAATTCTGTTCAAGCTATTGTTCATGAAAACTTATGATATTCGTCTACTGTTCACGGGGTATTTTTTTTCTTGTTGTTCTTTGGATCTAATTAATTTGTTTTGAGATAAATAGATCCTATTTGTGGCCGTACAATTAGTGTTGTTTCGTTTTCTTAGTTTTAATTTTGATCCAATATTGTTCATGTACACTTAGGCCTGTTACTGTTTTCGTGTACTATTCATCAAAGGAGGTTTGGCCCATCTATCATGTTCTCTGAATTCGCTTATTGCAATAGACTAAACTGGGTTCTACGATCTTCATTTCTTCAAATCCATTTTTCTTCTTAAGTTGATTTTTATAATCAATTCCTTTATCAAGACCGATTTTTGATTTTATCTGGTCGATCTGAGTCGCTACATTCATTCATTCAATATCAAATTTTGTTTCTTGTTTGTATCATTCGTTAAAGTTGATGATGATATGGAGATTCGGTGTCTTAAGGATTTATTAAATACAGATAAGGATGGTGATGAACTCAAATGAAGCACTGTTTGATCTTGAAATTGATCTGAGAAGATTATTTAGTGTTTGTCGACAGTCAACGCTAAAAATCAAAATTGAAATTATAGTTTTTCTTTGAGCGACGTTCTCACTGTTTACAATGGGTGTCGAAATTAGAACTTAACTAGATTGTTTTGAGGACATCTTCATAATTTCTGGTCTCGTAATTCTATCTTGAATCACCAATTAGAATTGCTTCGATGTTTGGAATGCTTGAATTCAGGGATTGTATTTGATTTGCACCGACATCGTTTGACTCGGAACGAACCATCTTGGATTCGGAGTTACTATTGATTCGCGATCGTAACTATGACTGACTGATTCGTAGCGAAAGGTCTAGGTATCGGGAATTGAAATCGGGCTCAAACTTGTTCTTCTCCCACGACTGATCAACTTAGAACTTGTGATTGGATTTGGTTTTAATTCGTATCGTGTTTGTGATGGATTGATTCGGAACGAAAGGAGTCTAAGAATTGGAAGTTGGTATCGGGATCATAACTCACATGACGGATCAAATGTTGTTCGGAGTTCACTGGTGTTTGGAATCAGATTCGTAACTGGAGCATGGATAATCGGGAAGAATAGTGGTCAATGCAAAAGTCAAAATTAGTTTGAATGTCCTTACCTGTGAATATTATTTGATTCGTGCTCCCTCAAACATCAGAAAAAACGAACCTTTTCATGGATTCGTAGTTGACATACATTTACTTTGGGGTTAGAATCAATGAAGCTGGAACGAACTTGGGTTCATTTGTTAAAACTTGGAACGAAAGTTCTTGAAGAGAATGTAGAGTGAGAACAATAAGCGAACTTGAGAATGGAGATTCGACTTGGGGTATAATTGACGGACTTGGAACGAACCTCGATCTAACTTGGGTTCATGTGATTATGCTTGGAACGAAAGAGGGAAGGACCAAAAGCGAACCTATGCTCGGGCCGAACATGGTTTCAGTTGAATGAACCTGGACCGAACTTGGTTTCGGTTGCTTGTACTTTGAACGAAAGTATGATTCGCGGGTATTAATTTTGGGGTCTCGCATTTGTTCCTGTCGCTGCATCCCTTTTATCAGGCGTCTAAGTGGGGAAGAATCTGCTTTAATGTTTCATATTTGGTCCTTATAACTCCAACGAATTGGAACTTTTGGTCCCTGTTGTTTTCAGAGTTTAATATTTTGGACCAATCCCAGAAATTGTTACAAATAAATGGGGTATATTGATGCTGAATTACCATTCTAGCCCCTGTCTTTCAACAAGTGACAGTTTCGGCCCATTATTCAGAAAAGTTTACTACATTGAGGGCCGGTGAACAAGTTTTGGATTTTTCAACGCTCATACTTTTTCATGAACAGCAAAATAATGATTCCATCAAGTCTTGACGGTTCGGAAAGTCATTTTTCGTGATAACGTCAAATTTTTCACGACTTTTTTGGATTTTATACTTCTTTGTGTATATCATTTTGTCGCAGGGGAGCTTAGTAAATTTTTATCCATTCAAGATCATTCTCATGACCATTTGAAGGCTTTATAATCATCTTTTTGATTATAAATCGGGGGAGAATTTGGTATGGTCATTTGAAATTGGATTTGTAACTTTTCAAATTTGAAGATTTTTTATAAAGCTTGTGGTAGAATTATGAAAGTAGCTTTTAAGTGGAAGTTCTTCATCGAGCTCTGCTAAAGCTTTTACAGTGAAGTATCCTTTACAATAGAATTTCTTCATCGAGCTCGGCTAAGGAATTGTTATATCTCCGACTTTTAGTATTTTCTCGATCAAGTGGAGTTACGAATCTTAAAGTTTGGGTTGTTACATGATATTTTTTGATGGCTTATATCATTAGCTTATTTGAAGATCATTGTGACTTGGAGGGGGAGCTCTTCAAAGACAAGAAGTGATTCGGTTTCTTTGTTCTGAAATGGGTTTTTATGACGGGTTTGGTTTTCATGAAGATTTTTTGGGATTACATTCGAAAATGAAGTTTAAAGACATTACTTCAGTGCTTGGTTTATATATCCTAGAGCCCGTGTTTGAAGACTATTGAAGAATCAAGATTCGTGGATTGCTTCATATATTCCTCGTTGTAGATCTTTTTATTTGCATTGTCATCCATTCCATACTTTGAGGGGGAGATTGTAGGGTTTCGAAGCACTCCATGGATGATGGCAATGGGCCCCTTTGATGAATTCTAGGTTAAAAGCCCAAGACTTGTCTTTTCCCTATAAATAGTCATGTATTATTCACAATTAGGGTTAAGAGTGAGGCAAAATGTAGCCGCCATGTTGTGAGCTTTCTTGTAGAGTTAGATTCTTATTCCTTAAGTGTAATTTCTTCCTCATAATTCAATGAATCGAGTGATCATTCAACCTAATCTTCATATTTTTGTTTGTTCTTATTTTCTGCATCTTGTTCATCAAATCTCAATTAGGGTTTTAATCCCAACAGAAATCGTGACTTCAGATTAGAATACGAAATTGATAGTCGTATCCTAACATTTTTAAACACATATTAACAGTTATAAATTAGTTAATCTTAAGAATTTAAAGAGTTTAACAACACTAGTTTTATAAATAAAACTTACCAAAGTTTGTAACTAATTTGATGTGGAGATCTTTGAATGAAAAGGAAATAAGGTAATATTTGAGATTGGTTGAGAAGATTTTGTGGTCATTAGATGTGAAAAATGGAAGATTGATCCCTTTTTGATATCTAAATATGAAGTAATATGGGGTGGTTTGAGTGATCTCAGCCAGGAACGTAGTCCAAGGAAGGGGGTTCTCGGTGAGGAACTCCACCTGAGAAGAAATGATTTCGGCCGAAAAGGGAAACTCACCGAGGAGGGTTTGTGTTACAACTCGATACTTTCTAGTCAACAAAATTCAATTTCCGTTAAATAAAATTTCAAATTTTATTTCTTCTGTTAAGTTTTTGTGGGTTAGAATAGAATGTAAAGTATTTAATTAGAGGTTACATAAGTTTTTAGAACCAAAAAACACTCGAAAAATCATGTTTTCCCTTGATAAATCAGCAAACTCATCTAGTCACACATTTACCGCCATAAACCCTTGAGCCACAAACCCGTTTACCGCCGAGAACCCATTCTCGGCCGCAAAACGAACCGGTATAAAGGTTTTTCCCGAAGAGATTCTTCATTTTTCACCTTTTTCACCCAAAAACTCTCTCAAGTTGCTCCAAAGAACCTCCCAAGAACATTCATATCTTCAAGATCAAACCTTCAAATCTTCAAGTTTTTCCCCAAGAACACCAAGAACAACCTTCATATCTTCAAGGGTTGCAAACCCGTTCACAGCCGCAAACCATTTCATGGCTGCAAACCTGTTCACATCCGCAAACCCAGTTCACGGCCGCAAACCTGGTTTCCAACCGTAAACAACCTTAAACCGAAAACCTTGGCTGAAAACCCAAATTTTCCACTTCAAACAAGAATCAGTAACATTCCTAATCCAAAAACAAGTGTTGTATAACACTAAAATTAATGGTTTCACTAATTAAAATACAATTATGTGTTTAATTATCATTAGCATATCATTAACTCGACGTACTTCAACTCGAGGGTCATCTTTCCAGTTTTGTTGTCGAGCACGTGCACATAATCAACTGTGAGTTCATAACCCTGCGCTTTTGCTATTTTTAACGTTTCTAGGGGGAATACAAGTCAAACACTTGGAAAATTTCGTGTTCTTATACAAAGGATTTCAGCAAAATTTAAAAGTTATGCAATTGATACAACCAAAAGATCATTACATTTATAAAATATTTAGATATTTTATCCCTTTTGTAACATGTTGAGGATAAGGGAAGTTTTCAACTTACAACCATAATTGCAAAGTTATCAAAACGTTACGTGAATCGAACACATAACACACATGCAAACTATAATAGGTATAGTTTGGGATTTAACACACGGTTTTATCGATTACAGAGCTTATACATTTACAAATATATAAACTATGATAGATGTAGTTTATAACATTCGATACTACTTTCTAAACACAAAACTACAACACTAAATAATTATTTAAGTATAATTATTTTTAATCTACAAGTATACATACAGTTTCAAGTACAAGAGAACACTACAACACTACATGTAAACTAGTTAATACAGAGTTATGAGACACTACTTCAATTGTACCCTTGTAGGTGCAGACTAAATCCTACCACAGTATAACCAAAGTCTCCTGGAAGGAGAAGGTGAGATTTATGAATAGATCTATTCGGCACAGACAATCCCACACCTAAACTGCTAGCTACAGTTAGGCAAGCATGCATGGGGTGACAAATATCATACCGTCCTATGCCTGTAGAACATCGTAGAGGTCACTAGGTCATATCAAGCATGGTTATACCAAACTCAAAACAGTAAGAACTGAGCATATGTTTACGGGATTTCATTCTTCATTAGTTTTATTTTAAGTAATAAAAGTACTATACAACTAGTGGTAACCAGAGTTTTCATACAGAACATACTATACATACTGGTAGTAGCCAGGGTTTTCATACAAGGGTTTTTCATACAAAACAACGTTAAATAATACAGCTGGTGGTAACCAAGAATACACACTAACATTTTCATAGACTACTACAGAATACAGTACCGAACAAACATTTTGGTCTTAGGGTTTAAGACTACCATTCATTATAAAAGAAAATATTGGATTTTCTTGAGAGACATACAAACATTTTTACAGATTCAATGGCAGGTTTTTGTTACAAAAACATTCTGATGAACTCACCAAATTAAATGTTGATACACTTTCAAAATCACTTGTATTCTCAGGGAATCATTAGGCAGGTACTCCCGCGAGCTTTTGAGAAGACGGAGCACATAGAGTCATGTCTTTTAGACTTTTGTTATTTTTTATGTTGTATACAAATTATGTATCAAATAGATGTAAGTACCTTATATATTCAATCTAATGGTTGTGTTTACTTTGATTACTATGATGCAATTTTTGTGATACTCTACATGACGTCCTCCACCCTCGAACGTTTCCATCGTTTTGGTTTGGGGTGTGACAGATTGGTACCAGAGCTATTGTTTATAGTGAACTAAGTATATCAAACCTTACATGGTATATAAATATAAACACTAAAGGGTCGAAGTGCTCTAAACTAAAAGTATACTTTTAAAAATCTAAGTATTTTATGAGAAGTATACAAGTATGTTGCATGCCAGAAACAGTATCACATGGAGAACAAAACAAAATTATTTAGATGTTGGACACTATAGTTAAACCTAGATAGTTATGTAGTCATATGTGGAATAAATATAGCTTGGTCAACTATATTTATTTGAGATATGCCAACATGTGTTTTGGAGTGACTATTGTGTTGCAGCAAGCCTAAAACTTACCAAACTCTATACAAAAAGGGAACAATATAACAGACCACACAGCCTAAAATACTATAGGAGTATTTTATCTAGAGCCAAACATAGTGTAGAGATTTCATTCAAAATGTTTCTATTTTTTTCTAGCGATTGTTTACTTGTATTAGTAGACATCCTCTGTAATCACTTAGTAGAACACTTTATCTATCAGGTTCAGATATAACTTGTTCAATATCACCTGACTAAGAACCACTATAGAGGACTTACCATCCTTTTTCTCTTTAATTATTTTAGAGTTTGATGCCTCCGAAAAAGAGACCCAACAGAAAGAACAAAACGACAGATCCGTCACCGCCACCTCCACAGTACAATCCAGTTGTTTTTCAAGCTGCAGTGACAGTCGTCGTAGCTGCCGCCATGTCCAAAACCAACGCAAGTGGCACAAGTGGGGCGGGTAGTGGTGCCCTTACATCCAATCTCGGTGACAATAATGATCATACAAGAGAGTGTACGTATAAGGATTTCACAAATGCCAAACCTCGATCCTTTGATGGCACTGGATGTGTCATTTCCATAACCTGTTGGTTCGAGAAGACTGAATCAATTTTCGAGATATGCTATAATGCTCACAAGGTGCGACAAGTGTAACTTCCATCATCACAGGCTATGACATGATATGCAATGCAATAACTGTGGCAGAAAGGGGCATATAGCCCGTTTTTGTAAGACACAAGTCCAACCAACCAATCAGGCAACGAGAGCTAGAGTGCGTCAAGCCTGTTATGGTTGTGGCAAAATTGGGCACTTCAAGAGGAATTGTCCTAAGGCAACGAGTGCTGGCAACACAGGGAGAGTACTAGCTCTGGGCCAGGAGGAGGCAGTCGTTGTTCCCACGGTATTTACGGGTATGTTCCTCCTCGACAACTCTTATGCATGCATTCTTTTTATAGTGGTGTAGATAGAAGTTTTGTTAGTCATGCATTTAAGCACCACTCAAGCATAAATCCCAACCTCTAACCGAAGCATTCACTGTCAAAATGGCTAATGAAAAGAAAGAGATTACTAACGACGTATTCATAGGTTGTACCCTTACCCTGAACGATCATTCATTTCCCATAAAATAGCTTCGATGTCATCATCGGTATGGACTGGCTAAGTCTTCATCGTGCGGATATTCTTTATTTCGAAAAAGTCATTGACCTCAGTCTGCCAAATGGCAAAGCCCTCATCATCTATGGATATAAACTCTGCACAAACCTTCATATCATATCGTGCATTAAAGCCTAAATATATATGTGAAACTAGTGTCATGCATTCCTAACCCATGTCATTAACAAAAAGCAGGAAGTTAAAGACCACGAGAGCATCCCCGAAGTCTTCAACATTCTTTATATCTTCCCCAAAGATCTTCTAGGAGTTCCTCCCGAACTCCATGTCGAGTTCCGAATCGACTTAATCCCTGGAGCTACCCCCGTAGCCAAATCCCCTTACCGTCTAGCGCCGGCAGAAATGCAAGAGTTGTCCAGCCAGCTGAATGAACTACTCAATAAGGGATTCATTAGACCAAGCTTCTCACCGTGGGTAGCGCTGGTCTTATTTGTGAAAAAGAAGGATGGATCTTTCCGGCTGTGCATAGATTACCGTGAACTAAACAGGCTCACCATCAAGAATCACTACCCTCTTCCTAGAATCCACGACCTTTTAAATCAACTCCAAGGAACCAGCTATTTCTCAAAGTTAGACATGAGATTAGGGTACCATCAATTACGAGTCCATGAGGGTGATATTCCTAAGATAGTGTTTCGGACTCGATATGGTCACTACGAGTTTGTAGTAATTCCCTTTCGTCTAACCAATACACCCACGATATAGATGGATCTGATGAATCGGGTGTGCCGCCCCTTCTTAGACAAGTTCGTAATAGTATTCATAGATGATATACTTGTCTATTCTCGGAGTGAGGAAGATCATAGACATCACTGGAGGCAAGTAGTAGGTACTTTAAGGGCGGAGAAATTATATGCAAAATTCTCAAAGTGCGAATTCTGGATCAGAAAGGTAGCTTTCCCCAGTCGCATGGTTAGCAAAGAAGGAATACACGTGGACCCTTCCAAAATTAAGGCGATCAAGAATTGGTCAGCACCGAAGACGCCCACAGAAATCCATCAATTCTTGGGTCATGTTGGCTACTATCGCAGGTTTATCTAGAACTTCTCCAGGATTGCTAAGCCTCTTACCACGCTAACTTAGAAAGGTGTAGCCTTTATTTGGGGAGAAAAACAAGACAATGTGTTCCAAACATTGATGATGGCCTTATGCAGCGCACCTATCTTGTCTCTTCCAGAAGGGACGGAGGACTTCGTTGTCTACTGTGATGCATCTAATCAGGGGCTAGGTTGTATGCTCATGCAACGAGGAAAAGTTATTACTTGTGCCTCGAGGCAGCTGAAGCCACACGAAGTCAATTATACAACTTACGATCTGGAGTTGGGAGCAGTGGTCTTCGCATTAAAGATTTAGAGGCATTACCTCTACAGAAACAAGAGCACCATCTTCACCGACCACAAAAGCCTACAACACATTTTTTATTAGAAGGAGTTGAGCATGAGCCAACGGCGATGGGTAGAACTACTCAATGATTATGAGTGTGAAACATGCTATCATCCCGACAATGCCAATGCGGTAGCGGATGCCCTCAGCCAGAAAGAGTACTCAGGTCGCAAAGTGAAGGAACTGACAATGACCATCCATTCCCATCTGTCCGCCCAAATCGGAGAGGCTCAGTTGGAAGCCTTGAAACCAGAGAACATGTCGGATGAAGCTTAAAAGGGAATGGAAAAGAACTTAGAGATAAAGGGAGATGGAGTTTACTAGTTCACGAACCAGATCTGGATCCCAATGTTCGGTGGTTGCAAGGAGGTTGTCATGAACGATGCTCAAAGGACTCGATACTCTGTTCACCTGGGTTCAGATATGATGTACCTGGATCTCAAGAACCTCTATTGGTGGCCAAACATGAAAGCAGAAATTGATACCTTCGTGGGCAACTGCCTGACTTGCGCCAATGTGAAGGTGGAATATCAAAAGCCCTCAGGTCTACTTCACCAGCCAGAAACATCTGAGTAAAAGTGGGAACGAATTAAGATGGACTTCATCACCAAATTTCCCAAGATCATGAGTGGCCATGACACTATCTGGGTAATCGTCGACAGATTGACTAAGTCCACTCACTTCCTGCCATTCAAAGAAACATATAAGATGGAGAGACTAACCCAAAACTACATCCAAGAGATAGTTCGATTGCACGGGGTGCCCGTATCCATAATATCTGATCGGAATAGCAGATTCACCTCAAGATTTTTGAAGTCACTGCTGAAGGCTCTTGGAACTAAGGTAGATATGAGCATACCTTACCATCCACAAACTGATGGGCAGAGTAAGGGAACCATTCAAACATTGGAACACATGTTGAGAGCATACGTTATAGATTTTGGCAAGTCGTGGGACACCCATTTTCCCCTATTCATGTTTTCCTACAACAACAGTTATCACATCAGTATATAGGCTACTCCATATGAAGCCCTATATGGTCGTAAGTGCAGATCCCCTCTGTGTTGGGCTGAAGTAGGTGACAAGCAGCTAGCTAAGGGACAAGTCCCCGACTGCACACTCATTGGCCCGAAAATCATTCGAGAAACCACCGAAAAGATCGTGCAAATCCGAGAACGACTAAAAGCCTCCAGAGATAGACAAAAAAACAACATCGACAGAAGACGAAAACCCTTGGAATTCCAGGTTGGTAACCATGTTCTATTAAAGGTCTCACCATGGAAGGGTCTTATACGCTTCATGAAGCGTGGAAAGTTAAATCCAAGATACATTGGGTCATTCGAGCTTCTCGCTAGTATCAGCCCCGTAGCCTACAAACTCTGATTGCTACAAGAACTTAGAAACGCACATCCTGTCTTCCACATGTTAAATCTTAAAAAGTTTCTATCCGAAGAACCCCTTGTAATCCTACTCGATGAAATCGAGATCAACAGAAATCTTAACTTCGTGGAAGAACCAGTCGAAATCATGGATCGGGAAGTTAAACGAACAAAACAAAGTCGCATACCAATAGTGAAGGTTTGTTGGAATGCCAAGAGTGGACCTGAATTCACTTGGGAGCGAGAAGACCTGATGCAGCAGAAGTACCCGCATCTTTTTCCTAGTCCATGATTGTATTCCATATTATAATTTCGGGACAAAATTCCCTCTATGGGGGATGATGTGACAACTCGATACTTTCTAGTCAACAAAAGACAATTTATGTTAAATAAAATTTCGAATTTTAGTTCTGTTAAGTTTTTGTGGGTTAGAAAATAATCTAAAGTATATAATTAGAGGTTATATAAGTTTTTAGAACCAAAAAACACTCGAAAAATCAAGTGTTCCCTTGATAAATCAGCAAACTCGTCCAGTGACTTGTTTACCGTCGTAAACCCTTGGGTCGTAAACTCATTTACCGCCGAGAACCCTTTCCCGGACGCAAACCCAACCGATATAAAGGTTTTTCCCAGAGAGATTCTTTATTTTTTCACCCTTTTCACCCAAAAACTATCTCAAGTTGCTCCCAATAACCTCCCAAAAACATTCATATCTTCAAGATGAAACCTTCAAATCTACAAGTTTTTCCCCAACAACACAAAGAACAACCTTCATATCTTCAAGGGCTGCAAACTAGTTCATAGCCGCAAACTAGTTCACGGCTGCAAACCTGTTCACAGCCGCAAACCTAGTTCGCAGCCGCAAACTACGTTTCCAACCGTAAACAGCCTTAAACTGAGAACCTTAGCTAAAAACCATCTTTTTCCACTTCGAACAAGTCTCGGTAACATACCTAATCCAAAAATAAGTGTTTTCTAACACTATAATTAATGGTTTCACCAATTAAAATAAAATTATGTGTTTAATTATCATTAGGATACTGTTAACTCAGCATACTCCAACTCTAAGATCATATTTCCAGTTTTGCTGTCGAGCACGTGCACATAATCAACTGTGAGTTCATTCCCCTACGCTTTTTCTTTTTTTAAAGTTTTTAGGGGGGATTGCAAGCCAAACACTTGGAAAATTTTGTGTTCTTATACAAAGGATTTCAGTAAAATTTAAAACTTATGCAATTGATACAACCAAAAGATCACTACATTTAGAAAATATTTAGATATGTTATCCCTTTTGTAACATGTCGGGCATAAGGGAAGTTTTCAACTTACAACCATAATTCAAAAGTTTTCAAAACATTATATGAATCGAACATATAACATACATGCAAAACATAATCGGTGTAGTTTCAGATTTTACACACGGCTTTATCGATTCCAGAGCTTATACATTGACAAATATATAAACTATGATAGATGTAGTTTATGACATTCGATACTACATTCTGAACACAAAAGTACAACACTAAATAATAATTTAAGTATAATTTTTTTACTCTACATGTATACATATAGTTTCAAGTACAAGAGAACACTACAACACTACACGTAAACTAGTTAATACAGAGTTGCGAGACACTACTTCAATTATACCCTTCGGGGTGCAGACTAAATCCTACCACGGTATAACCAGAGTCTCATGGAGGGAGAGTGTGAGATTTGTGAATAGATATATTCGGGACTGACAATCCTACACCTAAACGGCTAGCTAGAGTTAGGCAAGCATGCATTGGGTGACAAATATCATATCGTCTGATGCCTGAAGAACATCGTAGAGGTCACTAGGTCATATCAAGCATGGTTATACCAAACTCATAACAGCAAGAACTAAGCATAAGTCAGGATTTCATTCTTCATTAGTTTTATTTTAAGTAATAAAAGTACTGTACATACTGGTGGTAACCAGGATTTTCATACAGAACATACTAGTAGTAGCTAGGATTTTCATACAAGGGTTTTTCATACAAAACAACGTTATACAATACAGCTGGTGGTAACCAGGCATACAAACTAACATTTTCGTACACTACTACATAATACAGTAACAAACAAACATTTTAGTCTCAGGGTTTAAGACTACCATTCATTATAAAAGAAAATATTGGATTTTCTTGAGAGACATACAAACATTTTTACAGATTCAATGGTAGGTTTTCATTACAAAATCATTCTTATGAACCCACCAACTTAAATGTTGATACACTTTCAAAATCTCTTGTATTCTCAGGGAATCAGTAGGCAGGTACTCTCATGAGGTTTTGAGAAGACGGAGCACATACAGTCATGTCTTTAACACTTTTGTTATATTTTTGTTGTATACAAATTATGTATCAAACAGATGTAAACATCTTATATATTAAATCTAATGGTTGTGTTTACTTTGATTAGTATGATGCAATTGTTGTGATATTGTACCTGACGTCCTCCACCCTCAAACGTTTCTGCCGTTTCGGTTAGGGGGTGTGATAGTTTGCCGCTAGAAGGGAGTTTGCGGTTCGAGGGTTCTCCGCAGAAAACTGGTTTTCGGTCCAAAGGAAATAAGGCTTGCAGAGGTTTTTAGTTGGAATTGTTTTCGGTTCGAGGCTTAGTGGTTCTATGCGAAACTTCTCGGATTTGAAGCATTTTGATTTCCTTATTTAATAAACGTTATATACAAATTAAAGTATTAATTTAACTTTAATGAACTAACAGTTCAACAACTTAGACTTTTATTTAGCAAGTTTGACTTTTGTTAACTTTTATAAATTTGAAAATAACAGGTTGTTACATTATCCCCCCGTTAGAGGGAATTTCGTCCCACAATTGTTTCTAAAGTGGTACTAATGAACCAGGGAAAAGATGTAGATACTTTTGTTTCATTTGATCTTCTCATTCCCAAATGAATTCAAGTCCTTGCTTGGCATTCTAGTGATCCTTCACTATTGGTATACGATTTTGTTTTGTTCTTTTGATTTCCATCTGCATGACTTCCACTGGTTCTTCAATGAAGAGTAGACTCTCTTTTAACTCGATTTCATCAAGTGAGATTACAAGATTCTCGCCAGACCGACACTTCTTGAGATTAGAGACATGAAAAGTGGGATGAATGTTAATGAGTTCATGCGGTAGTTTGAGTTAGTAAGCAACCAGAGCAATTCTAGAAAGAATCTCGAATGGTCCAATGTACCTTGGATTTAGTTTTCCACGTTTTCTGAAACGTATCATTCCTTTCCAAGGTGAGACCTATAACAAGATGTGGTCACCAACCTGGAATTCCAAAGGTTTTCGTCGTTTTTCTGCATAACTCGTTTGTCTGTCTCTAGAAGCTTTCAATTGTTCCTGGATTTGTACAATCTTTTCTGTGTTTTCACAAATGCTCTTGGGACTGGTTAGAGTACTGTTGGGTACTTGGTTCTTGGCTAGTTGTGTATCACCCACTTCAGCCCAACACAGAGGATATATGCACTTACGACCATATAGGGCTTCAAAGGGAGAAACTTTGATGCTAGTGTGATAGCTGTTGTTGTATGAGAATTAAACAAGTGGTAAATGGGTATCCCAAACTTTACCAAAATCTATCACACAAGCCCTTAACATATCTTCCAGCATTTGTATGGTTCTTTCGCTTTGCACATCAGTCTAACGATGGTACGCTGTACTCATGTCAAGATTTATTCGTAAGGATTTTATAGTGAATGCCAAAACCACAAGGTAAATCTACTATCTCGGTCAAAGATAATAGATATTGGCACACCATGCAATCGTACTATCTCTTTAATGTATGTTCTTGTTAACTTCTCCATTTTTTCAATTTCTTTTATTGGCAAAAAGTGTGCAGATTTGGTTAATATGCCTATGATCACCCAAATGGTATCATCACCGCCCATTGTCTTGGGTAACTTGGTTATGAAATCCATTGTAATCCGCTCCCACTTCCACTCATGTATTTCTGGTTTTTGTAGTAAACATGAGGGCTTTTGATATTCTACTTTGAATTTGGCGCAGGTCAGACACTTTCCCACATAACTACCAATCTCAACTTTCATGTTTGGCCACCAATAGAGTTTCTTAAGGTCCAGATACTGTTGGGTTTTAGTATACTACAACATCCGATGGTGCACATACAACCCCAATATCTTTGATCTATGTTTTCGCAAATTATACATGCAAATGGTTTCCAAGGCATTAAACCTATAACTAGCATGCATTTTCCTATAAACCATATAAGATACTAGTTAGGGTAACATACCTTTTTTGCAGCTTGAAGTCTCGATGTATTTGGTGTTGCTAGAAAGACTTTGGCCTTTAAGAACATAGTGCCCCAAGTATTGCACCTCAAATGGAATCACAACTCACCTAGAACAAAGGTGACTCTTGAGAGAAAAATACATGCACCCAACCCCCCCCCCCCCCCATAATTCTCTACGAACTTCATGTAGGCATTTTAGGTCATGGAGAATGTATTTATATGTTGGATTTCAACGGTCATGGGTATTACCCAAATCCATAACCATGTGTGTTATGATCCATGGTTTATGTGCCCCAACTCTTTAAGTATCCATACATAAACTTGATCCATCATGGATCATAAGCCCAACACATATTAATATAACTAATTACCATAATTAGTCCACATAGATTTAATTAGTCTCTTTTGATCACTAAATTAGATCCAAATTAATTCTTGATCAATACCAATTAAAATATATGATTTCATATTAATATATTATAACTTATAATACATTAACAAATCATATATAACCTTCTCTCAAGAGTCCATCCTAACAAATTGTCCTGGTGTTATGCAACCCAAATGGACCACGCTACTCTCGGGTCGAGTACATACCAATAATAGTTATGGGCTTAGACATCTAATCAACAGTCTCCCAATTGGATAAGTCTAAAACTATTAATGCAAATATGACTCCAAGATCCTGACTAGCAATCGTAGCTCTTAAAAGTCGTTGTTGAACTCTGATCTAGTCAATGACGCGTCTAATAGATAGGGGATCATATATTCCTCCATTCTAGATATCACATGGACTGAGACATGGATTATAATCATTCTCTCTGTCCATCTATTGTTTCCGGATTTCCGATTTATAACGACCGACTAATTGAACAAATCAAATCAGTCCAGGCCCGGCCGAGCACTTATGTTTGTCATCAGTAAATCGTTGAGGGGCCCACAAATATCGCTTTTATCCACACGGGGTAAAAGGAACGGAGAAACTTCAACCAAAATTTTTGCTCGTACTAACTCATCGAATTACACACAACAATATGTTTTATAACAACCAAGCTACTGGTTTCGTTACATATGTCAATGTGCTACCGATGCGCAACTACAACTTACACGTCTCTGTTTGAAGAATATAAGATATTATCGTCTCATGATCACTCATGATAAAATCTTTGAAGTGATTCAAATGAGCGTGAGTTTAATCAAATACTCGAATCTCATTCAAGGAGCACTCATGAATGTTGCAACAAATTTTCCTATGTCTAAACACTTTAGACATCTACAAGCCCAATTCAAGATAGTCTTGATTCATACCTACTTCAAAAGTATGATTGACTGTGGAGAGTTTGAATAACCTAGTTATTCAAGAAGTCAAAACATGCAAAGTGAAACACAAGAATAATACTAATCCTATATGGCCCTAACCACTTTTGAGAGTAAATAAAACACCTTTTATTTAAACACCATATTGATTACTCATTATTCATTGTATAATTTTTCGAATAATCAGCTTTATACTCTAATCAAAACAATAGTCATGCCACGCTCCAAGCCTGCACACTATGTTTGTCCAAACAATAGCTATGTCATACTCCAAGTATGCACACTATGTTTGTCTATGGTACTTACTTGTGTAATAGATCAATTGAAGATAATTCCAATGATTCTCATTTCACAATCCCAAATCCTTATAGTAAATGTAAAAATTCCAAATTCGTGCCATTTACCGAAATCTGTTAGATTCTAAACTTATACGCATTGATCCTCTTGTAATGACTGTGCAGAAAGTCACAAAGACTTGTCAACAGACATTACATAGTATTCCAATGGAGATCAATTCCATGGAAACGAAGTCTCAAATTCAAAGTACATTCCTTTGAACATCCTTCTTGCATTAAGTTTTTATAATCTTTCACAGATTTAATGAATAATTTCCACCTATGAAAACAGTTCCACATTTCCATTTTGACTATCACTTCTGAACAAGAGTTACCTCCTTTTATAATATATCAATATGGTCCTTCCAAAATTAACTCTATACTTCCAATTGTCCATTAGCAACCAATCCTTGGTAAACCTCATATTGTCCTCGACAATTGCTTAATCATTTTAGTCATATCCAATTCTAGATCTTTTCCCCTCTTAATGCCCTAGGCATTTTGGAAACTTTAGAATGCATAAATATTATAGCACATATAATCGATCCTATACCCGAAGCATATGCGACACAATTCATGATGTCTCACATAAAGACATGATCCTAGACCAGTCTTTTGCTACAATATTTTTTATTTTTTATTTGCTATGTTTTCATAATTCGACTATGAAGAGGGATACTGTAATCATAATCAAATTTTAAGAATGCAATATATATATATAGAATTTCCTTATGTTGAACCATTCCAACATAAAATTTATGTATATATCCTTGACTAAAGATGATTAAAATCTCAATCTAAGCTTTTAGAATTGAAATGAAGTATAATTTGCCCTCCCAAAATTATAGGAAAACAACTTTTCCCAATTCAAACTGTTGTTTTCTAAAATTAACATTGCTAACATGCAAAACTTATCATAATTATCATGCTCCCACTCACAAGATAATTATTAGCATAACACTTATGCTCCCACTATCATTGACATGTATCCTGAAATCAGCTGGACTTCTAGAAATCAGTACTTTATTGATATTGTTAGCAAAGTTTAGATTTCTGATACGAGGTGCTTTGATAAGACTTTATCAAAATCATACACCTTTCCTTAGATAGCTCACATATGTGTTTAAATAATTTTTAGAACTATGAAAAGGGATGCCGTAATCATAGTCTTAATTGTTTACACCTTTACCATTTCTCACAAGTCCGTGTTAGTGTGCCGGTTAACCACACACGCTCCACTAAGGACTTTGAGAATGCAAATATCACAATTCCTATCTACTTAAAATCTACTTAGTGAAAGCTTTTCCTCACCATCATTTTCATGAATTAGAAAGAAACCTTATGACAGTTAGATTTAATGGTGTACGTGTTCCTATCCATGTGAAATTGCCATAACCACTAGAGGAGGTTAGTGACAAATCCAAACTCATATGAACTGAACTTGCTCAATCTTAACTTCTTGCCACCTAGCAGCACAAGGGCCTACCATTGCTTCCAAGTTGTTATGCAAACAACTGAGAACTTATAGAACTCACATGTATAGTTAACTTTAACTGGAATAGGCACAAAAACAAGAATATGTCAACACGATAGGCTATAAACCTCAATTCGTGTGCTAGTGATAAACAACGGTTTTTATTCTTGATTAGTTCTTGAAACATTTCAAGATCTTTAAGACTCCCACTGACCTCTTGACATGTAAGATTCTTTTGTCAAGTACCATTCATTGACAAAGAAAATATTCAAGAGTTAGTGTATATTCTTATCAAGACAAACACTTCACACAATTGACCTTAGTTGGTCTTTGTTTTATCCAAAACATCACAACTTACCAATTTCAAATATACAAGAGAAAACGTTTTAATGTACATTTGACAAGTGTTATAAACCTTCTAAAGATTATATCAGTCAAGTTACAATCTTAGAGTATGACTCTAAGACTTGTTTTTGGAACGAAATATGATTTATCTATTGATTCAATCATTTTAACAATTCACGATTCCTCTTCTTAGTCAAAAAAATGCACTAAGATGTCCTTAGAGGATCAATTAGGATATGTTATCTTAATCACTAAGATAATCATAAAACATGATGCTAAACTACTCTCCCATCTTTTCAGATTTGAGAAACTTTTACCTTTCTACCTAATTGATTCTTCGCATTCGTTCTGCCATACATCAAAACTTTTCCAACGTTTCAAAATTATACTTAAACTTATAATCACAACCATATTTACTAAACTATAGTAAATCGTGACAAATAGCCTAATTGTTCTTTGTGGTGGACCTGAACAGCGCACAACCAAGTGTACGCAATCTCCTAGTCTTTCACATGACTCACATATACATATAAAAAAGGAATTAGCCTTAATTTCCCAAAGATGAAAATTCTCATTGAACATACAATACAAATTGCATGATTCCAAGTTTCTATCCAACTAAAACTTGGGTGATGTGAATCTTTACTTATTTGGTAAATTATGACAGTACTACAAACGAAAGAATCAAATCTATTTTCCAATTTTGCTATCAATGGAATTATATAAACAACAATTTTCAGAAATGCCATTGTAAGGAAATTTGAAATAAATAAAATCAAAATCTTTTTTTTATTTAAAACGTGTGGTAAAAGCTTATCCTTACAATGCAAATGCATATGAAAAACTTGTTGTTATCTATTCCAAAGAAATATATCATAACTCTTAAGTAGTGGCTCAAAATTCTGATCTTCAGATCATGCGATTGAAATCCACCTCTTCATGATCAGAATTAGCTTACTCTTCCTTTAAGCTTCCTTTCTTCGATTTTACAAAACATCAAAATGTGACCTAGTCACATCATGTAATAAGAATCTCCAAATAGTCAAATTCATAGACTTTTACCATCCCAGTGAACTTGCAGGTATAAAGGGCAACGTTGCAACCGATGTCTCTTCCTTTGGAAATAAAATATATGGACTCTTTAGTAATGGTACATGGGACTATCTAAGACTTAGCCTTTCTCTTTACCATTTGGTCAACTAGGTTGACTATGTTCCATTGGGAAGAGAAGACTTTTCTGGACTTCCAATGTTTCCATTGTCAATGTCCATGAAAGTTTGGGAAGTATATCTTCCAATCAAATTTTCCTTACCAGTACTCCAAATCATTGTTGATTCAGCAGTAACAAGCAAATAGGTAAGATCGATAAGGGTCATGTCATGGTCTGTCACATAGTAGTCCTTTAAAGAACCCGCTATATGTGACTTCATCTCTAAGATGTGAGCACATATAAACATTGCTTGCCAATAGGGATTGAGTGACCTTACAGTTTTCAAGAACTTGTGGGTTAGGGAGAATAATTGGAGGAGGTGAAGGAAGAAATGTATGATTTCCATGATCCAATCGCAGGACATCATCTTCATTAGGAAAGATTGTTGCAAGGGATTTGGGAAGATCATAGTTGTCTGATCTAGACATGTATAACGGGAGAAATTCAAGTTAGTTGATTTAAATCCTTAATATAACACCCAATATGAAATAGTAAGGCTAGGACTCAAGACAATATTTTATAACTTGGAAGAGGGATGCCATAATCCAAGCTACAAAATATTTGAATGTCCGTAAATGACGATTAATAATTTCCGCCATGAAAAATGAAATTTAACATTAGGTTTTAAATGAATTGAAACTCCTAGATCTTTTCACATTCATTGAGCTATTCAATGAAATGTTTAAATCTCGATTGTGCCCTTCAAGTTTGTGACTGGGATGTCGAGGATCACAAACAAGGAGTGAATAACCATGTAAATTAACTTGGTACACATAATGTTACAACCACCTAATCATTGTGCCGGTTACCCACACGCGCTCCACTGATCTATGATAAACATTAAGTCACCCTTTGCCACTCTTACTAGTCCATGTTAGTGTGTCGATTGCCCATACATGGTCCACCAACGACTTGGTAAGGTACAAAGTGTAATTTCATGGGTTAGCACCAAATTCACATTTTCCTAAGTAACTAAGATTTAGAATTTATAAGTGTTTAGTTACTTAGTATTTATCATTATACTTTTAATGAAGGGAGAATTAACGTCCTGTCCTAACCGTTCGGCTAACAACTCTCCACCAGTCAAGGAAGCGGTGGGTGAGAGTGGATACTCATTAAACTGCCATTTTATAGGCAGTAATTGTAACGACCCAAAATACGACACGATAACTTTTGTTTAAATAATACTAAAGATATCAACCATTTATAATATATCATGAAATCATACGTCATAAATCCTAAAAGTTATAATAGATGTGTCATGAAAAAAGAACTGTATCAACATAACATAATATCTGAAATAAAGTACCAGGACAAAAGCTGAAACTGTGGTGTGTGCAATGCCATCATCCCGAGCTCTTCCCTTTGCTTGCGGAAGTACCTGAAACCAAAACTGAAACTGTAAGCACAAAGCTTAGTGGGTTCCCCCAAACTACCACATACCATACAATTACATATAAATCACATACCCGGCTAACCCACTGCATCGGACCGAAGTTCAGAAACTGCATCAGACCGAAGTCCGGAAACTAACCAGGGCCTTGCCCTCTGCATCAGACCGAAGCCTGGCAACTGCATCGGACAGAAATCTGGAACTAACTGGTACCTTGTCCCCTGCATCGGATCGATGTCCGGAACTAACTGCATCGGACCGGGGTCCGGAACTGACTGGGACCTTGTTCCTGCATACGACCGAAGTCTAGAACTGACTAAACATAGCAGTATAAACACATATCAACTAGCATAAACACGTATACTACATACTGCATCGGACCGAAGTCCGGAACACATAACACAAGGACATGGTTGAATCACAAAGTCATCAAGCAATCTAACTACTGCATCGAACGAAGATCCGGAACTATTTCTAATTAAACAGGCCGGAATTGTGACCGTAGACCCGTTCCTACTTGAAGGAAACTCACCTCGTAGTGCTGGCTGTTGGGATGCTAACTCTAAAAGTGGCTGACTATTGCTCCGGAACCGTCCGACTAAAAATCCCAAAAACACGAGATCGGTTACTTGTAAATGCTCTCAGGGTAAAATGACTATTTTAAACCTAGTCAAAGTCAACTCCCTGGTCAAAGTCTACTCCCAGTTGACCGGACTCGCCGAGTCAGGGCGCTGACCCTGACTCGCCGAGTCCCTTCTTTACTAACTCTGAATTTAACTCACCGATTCCCTTTTCCACTCACTGAGTCACCCTGAACTCACAAGTCGAAGAAAAACGGGGAATTGCGACTCGACTCGTCGAGTCCGAAGAACAACTCGCCGAGTCCAGTCGTGCAAATTCCATGCAATCGAATTCTAAACCATTCAAGAGCATCTAACTTGTAGATCTGAGCCCCTGGAACCATCTGAACACGTAAAGTTGCTAACTTTACGTGTAATTAAAAAGGAATGAAGCTATTTCACTCGAACACTACTTTTCTCGGGAAAACTCATCCGACTCGCCTTGTTGTTCAAGCAACTCGTCAAGTCTAAGGCAATCTTCATCGGACTCGCCGAGTTGCTCATCCAACTCGTCGAGTCCACGGATATCTTCATTTGACTCGCCGAGTCAAGCTTGCGACTCGCCGAGTCCAATCAGTCCTTTTCTCCATACAAACTTGATTTGAGCCATGCAGCGGCTCCAAATCACAGATCCAAGATTCTAGGGCATGCTTATCACGTAAAGTTGCAAACTTTGCATGCACGCATCACTTTATAGGATTCAAATGTCAAAACTAAGCTCTTAATGGGGTTCTAAGCTCAAGAGGGACCTCAATCACGATCATGACTGAAACTTTACACTTCTAGAATGCAATGACGGTCCAGATCTGAAGTTTCCGTAAAAGGGGAAGTCCATATCTCAAGTTTGAATCGTAAAAGGCTCCAAAGAAGGCATAACAAGCATAAGGGAGGTTGAAATGGGGGATTACACAAGGTCATAACTTCATTACCTAAATGAAAAGAAGATGCAAGCTAACTCCTGGATCTTCTTTCTCTTCTATGGACCTTCTTTCCTTGCCAAAGCTTCCAAGCTATCACAAAAACACTCAAAGTCAACAATGGGGGCTAGGGTTTACAGGAGAAATGTTCTGAGAGTGATAGAGGCGAGGTTAGGGGCGTATAAGTGTGCTTAAATAGGGTGCAAACCCTTAAAATTAGGGCTTCATCCAGACAGGCGGACTCGCCAATTCCCATCGTATGGACTCGTCGAGCAGCCAGCTTAAATCGCGTGATCATCCCGTCTCTACTCGACGAGTCGGTCTACAGACTCGTCAAGTACCCCTCAAGAAAAGAAAATACTTTATTTAAATCACATACCAGAAATGGGGCGTTACAAATCTCCCCCACTTATCTTAGACTTCATCCTCGAAGTCTACTGCTGCTTCTGTATCTGAAAATAAATCTGGATAATGCTCCCTCATCTCCTCCTCGGACTCCCACGTCCACTCTGAACCCCTTCGATGATGGCACCGCACCTTCACCAACTGAACCACCTTGTTCCTCAAGGTCTTCTTCTTTCGATCTAAGACTGCAAATGGTCTCTCGATATAATACATGCTGCTATCAACCTGAATGTCCTCCAAGGGTATATCTGTTTACTCGTCCACCAAACACTTTCTCAACTGGGAGACATGGAAAGTGTTGTGGGTCTAGCTAAGCTCTGCTGGAAGATCCAACCGATAAGCCACCTGACCCACCCGAGCCAAAACCCTAAAAGGACCAATGAACCTGGGGCCTAGCCTGCCCGTCTTCCGAAACCTGATAACGCCCTTCCAGGGTGATACCTTCAGCAGGACCATATCGCCCACTTGAAACTCCAGGTCTGAACGCCTCCTGTCGGCGTAACTCTTCTGCCTACTCCGTGTAGTCTGCAGCCTGCTACGAACCTGCTAAATCAACTCTATGGTCTTGAGCACCACCTCGTTGCTCCCGATGACTCGCTGACCGACCTCACCCTAACAAATCGGGGTCCTGCACTTCTTTCCGTAGAGCATCTCGAAAGGAGGACGGTCAATGCTAGAGTGGTACCTGTTGTTACACGAAAATTCTGCTAGTGGAAGATACATATCCCAACTACCACCGAAGTCTAGAACACATGCCCGGAGCATGTCCTTGAGAGTCTGAATCATCCTCTCGCTCTGCCCGTCCGTCTGAGGTTGGAAAGCGGTGCTAAAATGAAGACGAGTCCCCATCTCGTCATGAAAACTCTTCCAAAATATGGAAGTAAAATGGACGTCTCGGTCTGACACTACCAAAACAGGTACTCCATGCCGTTCCACTACCTCGCATACCTAGATGTGTTGTATTAGTGTCTAAGTCCATAACTATTTTGGTATGTACTTGACCCGATGGTGCATGGTCCTTTTGGGCTGCCTTCACCAAAGCAACTTGATAGGATGAATTATGGAGAGAAAGGATTAAATATGATTTATTAATATATTATGAGAATAATATATTAAAGGAGAAATCATATTGTTTAATTAATATTAGTCAATAATTAATTGGTAATTAGTTTTGTGACTAAAAGAGATTAATTAAACTTAAGGGACTAGAATTGTAATTATAAGATAATTGCAATTTGGGCTATGGATTGCCTTATATTAAGGAGTGGACGAATTCTATGGGAAAACCCATGAGAAATCGTCCAAGGCCTTGAGGAAAGGGGTCCATGGGTTGCTTAGGGATTAAGCATCCAAATTAGGGTTTCCTTGTTAGATAACCCTAATAGCCTCATTATATATAGACCCCTTATGACCCAAAAACATGGCTAAGCATCCTTCTAGGGTTTCACACATTTTTGGGCAACCTCCATCCTCTCTCCTCTTCATCCTCTTGCTCTTGGTGTTTGTGAACTATTAGAGGAGTGACATTTGTGACTCTAAGCTTTCTAAAGTCAATACAAGGAGGAATTGAGATTGTTATTGCTACATAACAATCAAGGTATGATCTAAACCCTAATTATATGTTATATTGATTATCATATGTTAGATCTAGGGTTTATAGTCTTGGATAACTTGCATGTACAATAGAGAAACCTAGATCCAAGCATTAGGGTTTGTATGAGTACATAGGATGTTCTTATAGCCAAAACCCATCAAGATGTCGGCTAGCTTCTCAGCCGATATGCTCCTCTGGATCGGTATAAAGTGCATGCTCTTGGTCTGCCGATCCACTATGACCCTAATCGAATCCACTCCCCGCGTGGTCCTGGGAAGCTTAGTGATAAAATCTATGGTAATGTCCTCCCATTTCCATACAGGAATGTCTAATGGCTACATCTTGCCATGGGGTCTCTGGTGCTCTGCCTTGACCTTCCTTCAGGTCAGGCATCTCTCCACATACCAGACGACATCCCGCTTCATGCAGGGCTACCAATAGTCGGTTCGAAGATCTCTGTACATCTTCGTCGCCCCTGGGTGAATGGAAAATCAAGACTTATGGGCCTCGTTCATCATCACCTGTCGTACTCCGCCCCAGTACGGTACCCAAACTCTCCCATGAAGGTTCAACAATCCCCGACTGTCATAATCAAAAGAAGCTACTTGGCCCACGATCCTCTCACACTGTTGACTCTCCTCCTTGAGGCCCTCGACCTGTGCCTCCCTGATTTGCTACAACAATGGAGTAATCACTGTCATCCTCAATCATAAATCCCTGATCGGGGCCACTGCCGCCTTGCGGCTAAGGGCGTCGGCCACTACGTTGGCCTTCCCCGGGTGATAAAGGATCTCACAATCGTAATCCTTCACCACATCTAACCACAAACGCTGCCTCATGTTAAGATTTGGTCGGTCCATCAGGCATCTCAAACTCGTGTGATCCGTGTAGATGGTACAAAGGACCCCATAGAGGTAGTGTCTCCAAATATTGAGGGCGAACACCTCTGCCCGCAACTCCAAATTGTTCGTCAGATAGTTAGCCTCGTGAGGCTTCAACTTTCTAGAGGCGTAAGCTATCACTGCCCACAAACCTATGATCGAGGTGTCATACTAGACTACAAAATCATCCACTCCCTCTGGCACCGTAATAATTGGTGCCTCGCACAATCGCTGTCTGAGGGTCTCAAATGCTGCCTACTGCTCAGGCCCCCAACGAAACACCACTGATTTCTTGGTCAGTCGGGTGAGTGGTACTGCTATCTTGGAGAAATCCTAAATGAATCTCCTGTAGTACCCTGCCAAACCTAGGAAGCTCCGAATCTCTGATGGAGACCTCGGGACCTCCTACTGCATCACAGCCTCGATCTTGGCCGGATCCACTAGAATACCTTTCTGGTTGACGAGGTAGAGGCTGTATAATCTCTGCTCATATGCCCAGTCCGACCGAACATTTACAATCCGGCACCGGTACTAAGACTTTTTATGTCCCCTATCGTGCAATCTCCCACATTTTCCATAACGAATGTGGCTCTGCTGACCTCTGGACCTATGATCCGAAACCTTGGGCTTCATGCCCGAAATCCCTGTACCCGAAGCCGCCTCTGGCGTCCTCTTCTTCTCCATCTCAATATCAATCTCTCTCTCTCTCTCTCTCGAGCCCTCGCAATCATATCATCCAGAGTCTTGCAGCTGGATCAGCTCACAAACTGGAGGATATCACTCTGCAGCATCTCATGATAATGGGCCTTCTTCATTTCCTCATCAGCTGCGTACTGAGGAACAAGAAGGGCCCTTTCCCTGAACTTGGCGGTAATCTCTGCCACTGACTCTGTAGTCTGGGTAATATCCTGGAACTCTCTGGCTAACTGTTGCACCTCAATAACCGGTGCAAACTCGGCTCTGAACCTGGTAGTAAAATCTGCCCAAGTCATGCCATCAAGTGTTGCGTCATCCCTGATGACATGCCCAAATTCTTCCCACCAATCACGTGCCCTATCTTTCAGAAGAAAGGATGCTAATCTGACCTTGTCCCCCTCGGGATATCTGCTCGTACAGAAAGCGTTGGTAACATCTGCCAACCACCTGGTACTTGTTATGGGGTCCCGCGCTCCATGATAGTCAGGAGCTCCATAAGCCCGAAAGTCTCTGAAGGCGAGCGTGTGCGACCCCATCATGGCCGCCACCTCTGCACGGAACGTGCTCAACTTCTCATCCGTCGACTCTAAGATACCCTCCTTGATCAAACCAAAGATCACCATAGTCTGCTCACGTATGATACGGGTAACCTCTGAAGTGAAAAACTCCCTAGTCAGATCATCCAACTGCTCAGCCCCCAAGCCTGATCCTGATCCCTCCCCGACACCTGAACTGCCGCCTGTTGGTATTGGGCGTAAAACCACCATTCTGAAAACACATTATGATAAACATCAGAAACACTAATATATCTCGAGGGATCGCTACTACTACAGGTTTCCCGGTCTCATCTCAGCCTTCCTTGATTCAAGTACATATCCTCTGCTTCTAGTAGTATGGTCCCCTACTACCTTCCACATCTATCCGTACCTTCCTCAAGAACTGCCTCTACTCCACCAAGTCACTACTACTGCTACAGATCTCTGTTACTCTCATCCTAGGCTTGCCGTAGGGAAATCTCTTACTCAACCAAAACATTCGTCAGCCGTTGAAGGTCTCCTTGTAATTCCAATTAGTCATCACCTGAATACCATCACATGTGACGAGGCTCAGATAATCCTTCGAGTAAAAGACTCATCCCTACAACGGTTAGACTCAAACGAGAGCGGCGTAGTAGGGCCAAATCCAACACCCTGAGATTATTCAACCCTGATCACATGCAATGTGACGTATTCACCTAATGGCTAACTCCCATTACTCGGAGTCCCACAAAGTAGAAAGCAAGCAGCATTTGGATACAGGAAACTACTCAAGCAATTCTATCCTCATAACGAGAAACTGTATTAGCATACAATGCTAAGCTCACACTATCAGGCATAACCTAAACAGGCTATCCTACTGTTGTCTACTCAATACTAACATGCAATTCTCATAAAGCTGAAACACATATAGCAGGCACATAAAGGCATCTTCCTAGATCCTTAGTCCTATTCTAGCATGTTGTTCTATTGAAACTGAAACAGATAATCATAATATAAACTTGTATGGGTAATTTGGGAGTACTTACGTGAGCTAGGCCGATCGCATGCACCACACCGTTTTCTCGTTTTCAAAAATCTTTTCTTTTTAAGTCTCTTTCTAAAAAATTCTTTTGAAAACATTTTTCTTTCGAAAATCTTTTTACAATTTCCTTAGTTTGAGTTCAGTCGCACTCGTAATTGTGCCTGAATCCCTCAAACCAAGGCTCTGATACCAACTAGTAACGACCCAGAATACTACCCAAAAAATTTTGTTTAAATAATACTAAAGATATCAACCATTTATAATATATCATGAAATTGTACGTCATAAATCCCAAAAGTTATAATAGATGTGTCATGATAAAAGAACTGTATCAACATAACATAGTATTTCTAATAAACTCCCAGGACAAAAGCCGAAACTGTGGTGTGTGCAATGCCATCATCCCGAGCTCTTCCCTTTGCTTGCGGAAGTACCTGAAACCAAAACTAAAACTGTAAGCACAAAGCTTAGTGAGCTCCCCCAAACTACCACATACCATACAATAACATATAAATCACATACTGGGCCTTGACCACCGCATCGTACCGAAGTCCAGAAAATAACCAGGGCCTTGCCCTCTTCATCAGACCGAAGCCCGGAAACTACATCGGACCGAAATCTAGAACTAACTGGGACCTTGTCCCCAGCATCGGACCGAAGTCCAGAACTAACTTCATCAGACCGGAGTCTGGAACTGACTGGGACCTTGTCTCCTGCATCGGACCAAAGTCTGGAACTGACTGAACATAGCATAGTATAAACACATATCAACTAGCATAAACACGTATATTGCATACTGCATCAGACCGAAGTCCGGAACACATAACACAAGGACATGCTTGAATCACAAAGACATCAAGCAATCTAACTACTGCATTGGATCGAGGTCCGGAACTTCTACTAACTAAGTGGGCCGGATTTGTGACCGTAGACCCGTTCCTACTGGAAGGAAACCCACCACCTAGTGCTGGCTGCTTGGATGCTAACTCCAAAAGTGGTTGACTGCTGCTCCGGAACCGCCCGACTACAAATCCCAAAAACACTAGATCAGTTACTCGTAAATGCTCTCAGGGTAAAATGACTATTTTATCCGTAGTCAAAGTCAACTCCTTGGTCAAAGTCAACTCCCAGTTGACCGGACTCGCCGAGCCAGGGCGCAGACTCGCCGAGTCCCTTCTTTACTAACTCTGACTTTAACTTACCAAGTCCCTTTCCCACTCACTGACTCACCCTGAAATCACAAGTCGAAGAAAAATGGGGACTCGCGACTCGACTCGTCGAGTCCTATCGTGCAGATTCCATACAATCGAATTCTAAACCATTCAAGAGTATCTAACTTGTAGATCTGAGCCCCTGGAAGCATCTAAACACATAAAGTTTCTAACTTTAAGTGTAACTAAGAAGGAATGAAGCTATTTCAATCGAACACTACTTTTCTCGGGAAAACTCATTCGGCTCACCGAGTTATTCAAACAACTCATCGAGTCTAAGGCAATCTTCATCGGACTCATCGAGTTGCTCATCCAAATCATCGAGTCCACTGCTATCTTCATATGACTCGCTAATTCAAGCTTGCGACTCTCCGATTCCATTCAGTCCTTTTTCCATACAGAACTGATTTGAGCCATGCAGCGGCTCCAAATCACAGATCCAAGCTTCTAGGCATGCTTGTCACGTAAAGTTGCACACTTTACATGCATGCATGGCTTTAAAGGCTTCAAATGTCAAAAAAAATCTCTTAATGGGGTTCTAAGTGTTGGATTAATGTCTAAGTCCATAACTATATTTGGTATGTACTTGACCCGACCCGGCATGGTCCATTTGGGTTGCACTTCACCGACACAATTTATATGGATAATCTTTTGAGAATAGTATGTTTATGATTAATATTAATATGTTATAAGTTCTAATACTTAATATGGAATCATATTATTTAATTAGTATTGATCAAGAATTAATTTATAATTAATTAAGTGATCAAAAGGAACTAATTAAATATGGACTCTTATATATATGGAATGGGCCAAGTTCATTTAGGTTGGGCTAAGCTTTCATGGATAGTCCATGGAGTGTTTAACCCATGGATCCTAGGAAATGAAAGGTCATGGGTATTAGGGTTTAACCCTAATCCTCCATACTATATAAAGATGTCTTTGGTTGGTGAAATTGGCACTAGTGTGGATACACTAAAAAAGGGCTAGCCAATTTCACTAGAGAGAACCAAGTAATCATATTCTCTAAAGTATTCCAAGGTGTCTTGGTGATTTGTGATTCCACTTGAGGCTTCCACACTATTGGGGCTAAGCTCTTAAAGCTTGAAGACATCAAGCTACATCAAGAGGTATGTATTCTATCTTGTTACATTCATAGTTTTTTTATGCTAGATTAGGATAATACCTTGGATGTTCTTATTTGCATGTATAATAGAGAAAACATAGATCCAAGGTATTTAGGGTTGCATGTACACTTAGGAAGTGTTAGAATGCTCAAAACCCAACAGTGGTATCAGAGCCACGGGTTGTTTTCTGTTATATTGATGCAAATATTTTATTTTCAAAGTTGGAAAAAAAAACATGAAGTTTGTCAAATTTTAAGATAATTACTTGTTCTTGTGAAAAACTAATTATTTGTAAAATTTGAATAATTTGCTTTATGAGTTGAATTAGGTCAAATTTAATAAAAGATAAAATAATATGATTATTTTATTAGTTTTAAAAGTTTGATCTAAAGAGTTTTATTTTTTGAAACCTCCATAAGTTATGGATATGAAAAGGTTTTAAAAAAAAAATTGATTCAAAGTTTTTTTTTGGAGTTACAAAATTTGGTGTTAATGTTTTAAAGGATTCCATAACTTAAGAATAAGTTATGGATCACCAAAAGTTTTTTGTGTTACCTTGTTTTATGAGTGAATTTAGATTAATGAATAAAATTATGTGATAGTTGGTTTTAATCCAAATTAATCTAAGAATTGATTCTAAAATGTGTTTTTGTAACTTGTCCTCAAGTTATATGAAAAGTCACATTTAAGAATCATAAAACTCATAAAAATTGGCAAAGGTTACAAAAATGAAGAGTCTAGTTCTAATTAAATAGTTTTATGACTCCATAACTTGTCCTCAAGTTATGGAGGACCAAGAGTCTCTTCATTTAATAAAATAAAATAAAATAAATAAAAAAATGTGTAACCTTAATTAATTCCATAAGTTATAAAATAAAGAAAAGTTAATTCTTTTATTAGTTTAAAGTCTTCCATAACTTGTCCTCAAGTTATGGAACTTGAAGAGTTTTTGGATTAAAACTACTTTAAACACATAAGTTATGGAATTAATTAGTTTTGAATAGTTTCAAAACTTGCCCTCAAGTTTTGGAATTTGTAAAGTTTTCACTTATGAATACTTTAATTCCAAGTTAGCCCTTAGAATTTTAAAAGTTAAAATTCAACCCTTATACTTTATAATATTATAAGTTAATAATATATATATGTATAAGAGTAAAGTCAGTCTTACCGCTAGTACGCCTCATTCACGAAGCCGGTCTATAAGGTGGGTATAAGGTTGTTGCCTATAAAATGGCAACTTAATGGGTGTCCACTCTCACCCACCGCTTGCTTGACTGGTGGAGGGTCGTTAGCCGAACGGGTTTGACAGGACTAGAATTCTCCCTTCATTAAAAGTATTAATGATAATACTAAGTAACTAAACTCTTAATAATACCCAATCTTAGTTACTTAGGAAAAATGTGAATAAGGTGCTAACCAATAAAATTACACTTTACACTTTGTCTAAGTCGTTAGTGGAGCGTGTGTGGTTAACCGGCACACTAACTTGGACTTAACAAGGTAGGTAAAGGGTGACTTAATATTTATCATAGTATCGATGGAGCGTGTGTGGTTAACCAGCACATCGATTGAGGGGTAATTTATTAAGGGTACCAAGTGATTTGCATGGTTACTTCACACCTTGTTTTGTGATCCTCGGCATCCCAGTCACTAAACCTGAAGGGCACACTCGAGATTGAAACATGCCTTTGAAAAGTTCAATGAATCTCAAAGATCTAGGAGTTTCAAAACCAATTAAAACCTAATAATTCATTTCATTTATCTTGGTGGAAATTGGTGAATCGTCATTCACCTACCTTCAAATATTTTATAGCTTGGATTACGGCTTACCTCTTCTAAGTTATAAAATAGTTTGTTGGGTCCTAGCCTTAATATTTCATATTGGGTGTCATATTAAGGACTTTAAATCAACTATCTTGAATATCTCCCAAAAGATGTCTGTAATAGACACCTATGATCTTCCCAAATCTAGTGAAACAAGGTTTCCTAAATGAAGATGATGTCCTTTGGAAATCATACTTCTTTCACCTCCTCCAATTATTCTCCCCAACCCACAAGTTCTTGAAAAGTTTAAGGTCACTCAAGCCCTATTGGCAAGGCAAGGTCTAGGTGTGAACACATCTTGGAGATGTAGTCACATATTGACAAGCCGAGAGAGTTTGGTGTCAAAGTCTTGAGAAAGTTGGTGGTTCAATCACTTTCTAAGTCACATAGTGAGTTCCTTTGGGACACCTATGAAACAGACTATGAAAAGACCCTTAATGATCTTATCTATTTGCTAAGATCAACTTCCTAAAACTTTATGGACATTGAAAATGATGACATTGGATATCCAGTAAAGCATTCTCTTCCCAATGGAAAGGGATCGGCCATAGTCAACTCGGTTGACCAAATGGTAAAGAGAAAAGCTAAGTCTGTGATAGTCTCGTGTACCATTATCAAAGGGTCCATACGTTTATATTGCCAAGGGAAGGGGCATTGGTTGCGAAGCTGCCAAATTTACCTAAGGATGTTAAAGTCAATAAGTTTGACTCTACTTCAGGTAAAGACCACTATCTAACTCTGTTAAGTTTCTATTCTGAGATTCCTGATACATGATGTGACTGGGTCACATGGTGATGTTTTAATAATCAAAGAAAAGTGAAGAAACTTAAAGAAAGAATATGCTAAATCTGATGGCGTAGATGGATTTCTATCGCATAGTTTGAAGATCGGATTCTTGAGCAACTTCTTAGGAGTTATGAGATATTGCTTAGGAATAGATAACAACAAGTTTTCATATGGATTGTAAGGATAAGTTTTTCCGCAAAGTTTTAAAATAAAAGAAAATTTTTTTGATTTTATTTATTTTAAAATATCCTTACAATGGCTTTTGAGGAAAAATTGTTGCTTATATGATTCCATTAAGAGCAAGAGTGGAAATATGAAATTGATTCTTTCATTTGTGGTAATGTCTAGATTTACCAAATAAGGAAAGAATCTCATCACCCAAGTTTCAATTGGACCGGAACTTGGAATCATGCAAGTTGTATTGCATGATGAATGAGAACTTTCAAGTTTTGGAAAATTAAGACTAATTACTCGGCCACATGGATGTGTGAGTCAAGTAAAGGACTAAGGGATCGAGTACACATTCTTGTGCACTGATTAAGTCCACCACAAAAGATTGATAAGACTATTCGTCATAGTTTACTAAAGCTCAGTAAATATGATTATACTTACAAGCTTAAGTGTAACTCTGAGACATTGGAAAAGGTTCCAATGTATGGCAGGGTGAATAAGAAGAATCAAATTAGGCAGAAGGATAAAAGTTTCTCATATCTGAAAAGATGGGAGAGTACTTTAGTATCAGTTTTGTGATCATCTTAATGATTAAGAAACCATATCAAAATTAGTTCTCTAAGGAAATCTTAGTGCATTCTTATGACTAAGAAGAGGAACTTGAATTGTTGAAATGGTTAAATCAAGAAGATGAGTCATACTTCGTTCCAATACAAGTCTTAGAGTCATACTCTAAGATTGTCATTTGAGTGACATGTCTTAAAGAAGGTTTAAAACACTTGTCAAATGTAAGAGTAAAAGTTTTCTACTGTTGTACATTTGAAATTGGTAAGTTGTGATGTTTTGGATAAAACAAAGACCAACTTAGGCCAATTGGGTAAAGTGTTTTTCTTGATTAGAATCCGCACTATCTCTTGGATGTTTGACAAGGGAGTCTTATATGTCAAGAGGACAGTGGGAGTCTTAAAGGTCTTGAAAGTCTCAAGAAATAATCAAGAATAAAACCTGAAGTTCTTCACTAGCACACGACTTGAGGTTTATAACCTATCGTGTTGACATATCTGTGCCCATTCCAGTTAAAGTTGGCTTTGCATATGAGTTCTTAGAGTTCTCAGTTTGTTGCATAACAACTTGGAAGCAATCGCAGGTCCTTGAGCTGCCAGGTGGCAAGAAGTTAAGATTGAGTTCAATCCATATGGTTTTGGATTTGTCATTATCTTTGTCTTGTGATTATGGTTTGACAAATTCATATGGGTAGGAACTCATACACCATATAAATCTAAGTGTCATAAGGTTTCTCTCCGATTCATGAAAATGATGGTGAGGAAACGCTTTCACTAAGTAGATTTTACGAAGATATCAATTGTGTTATTTGCATTTTCAAAAGTCGTTAGTGGAGCGCGTGTGGTTAACCGGCACACTAACATGGACTTGTGAGAAATGGCAAATGCCTAAGCAATTGAGACCATGATTACGGTATCCCTTTTCATGGTTCTTGAAATTGCTTAGACACACAGGTGAGCTATCTATGGAAAGGGTGTATGAATCTAAATTTCAGACTGTCCAGCTGATTTCTGAGTACATGTCAAAGCTAGTGGGAGCATAAGTGTTATGCTAATAATCATCATGTTAGTAGGAGCATGATAATTATGATAAGTATTGCAAGTTAGCAATGTTAATTATAGAAAACAAAAGTTTCAATTGGGAAAAAGTTGTTTTGCTATAATTAAGGGAGAGGAAATTATGCTTCATCTCAAATCTATAAGCTTAGATCGTGAGGTTTTAATCATTTAGTCAAGGATATATATGAATTTCATGTTGGAATGGCTCAACATAAGGAAATTCTGTATATTGGTCCATTATTTGCGTTCTAAAATTCGATTATGATTACGGCATCCCTTTTCATAATCTGAATTATGAGAACTTGGCAAATTGAAATGGAAATATTATAGCAAAAGACTGGTTTAGTCTTTATGTAAGACATCATGAATCGTGTCCCATACGCTTCGGATATAGGATCGATTACATGTGCTATATTCATCCGTTCTAAAATTTTCCAAATGCCTGGGGCATTAAGAAGGGAAAAGGTTTAGAACTGGATATGACTAAAAGGATTAAACAATTGTCGAGGACAATCTAAGGTTTACCAAAGATTGGTTACTCAAGGACAATTAGAAGTATAGTGATAATTCTGGAAGGACCATATTGACATAATCTGTAAGGAGGCGACTCTTGTTCAGAAGTGATAGTCAAAATGGAATCTGGAAATGTTTCAAAGTTAGAATTTTCAATCTGTGTAAGATTAAGGAAACTTAATGCAAGAAGGATATTTCCAAGGAGTTGATCTCCTTTGGAATACTCTGTAATGATTGTTGCCAAGTCTTTGTGACTTTGTGCATAATCGTTACAAGAGGATCAATGCATATAAGTTTAGAATCTAACAGATTTCTGTAAATGGCATGAATTTGGAATTCTTGCATTTGCAGTAAGGATTTGGGAGTGTGAAAAGAGAATCATTGAAGTTATGTTCAATTGATCTAGTTCACAAAGTAAAGATCATAGACAAACATAGTATGCATACTTGGTGTGTGGCATGACTAGTGTTTAAGAAAACATAGTGTACATGCTTGGAGCATGGGACAACTATTGTTTTAAATTCAAGAATAAAGTTGATAGCTGAAACAGTATACAATGAATAATGTGTAATCATATGGTGATAAATAAAAGGTGTTTTATTTATGTTCAAAGGGTTGATACCATATTGGATTCAATTATTATTGTGTTTTACTTTGCATGTTTTGACTTCCCGAATAAACTAGGTTATTCTTCCAGAATGACTAAGTTATTCAAACCATCCACAGTCGGTCATATGTTGGAAGTAGATATGAATTAAGACTGTCATGGGTTGGCTTGTAGAGGTCTAAGGTGTTGGACAAAGGGATACAACACTCATGAGTGCTCATAAGTTCTGAGTATTGGATTCAACCCGCACTCATTGGAATCACTTCATGGATTTTATCACGAGTGATCATGAGATGATAATATCTTATATTCTTCAAACTTAGAGATATGAGTTGTTACTATGAGTTGATAGTACATTGATTGCACGAAAACGCATTTGGTAACTCGGTGCTATAAAACGTGCCTTTGTGTATGATTCAACAAGTAGTAGAACAAGCCATATGAGTCGAAGTTTATCCGTTCCTTTTACCTTCGGGATAAAAGCGATATCTGTGGGCCCCTCGATGATTTGATGATGACAAATGGAAGTGCTCGGCCAGGCCAGGACTGATTTGATTCGTTCAATTAGTCAGTCGTCATAAATCGCAAATCGGGAAATAACAAATGGACAGAGAGAATGATTATAATCCATGTCTCAGTCCATATGATATCTAGAATGGAGGAATATATGATCCCTTATCTAATGGACAAGTCACTGACAAAGGTCAGAGTTCATCTACAAGGTCAGAGTACGACAGAAGCTTTTGAGAGCTACGATTGCCAGTTAGGTTTGAAATCATACGCAATAATAGTTTTAGACTTATCCAAGTGGGAGACTGTTGGATTAATGTCTAAGTCCATAACTATATTTGGTATGTACTTGACCCGACCCGGCATGGTCCATTTGGGTTGCACTTCACCGACACAATTTATATGGATAATCTTTTGAGAATAGTATGTTTATGATTAATATTAATATGTTATAAGTTCTAATACTTAATATGGAATCATATTATTTAATTAGTATTGATCAAGAATTAATTTATAATTAATTAAGTGATCAAAAGGAACTAATTAAATATGGACTCTTATATATATGGAATGGGCCAAGTTCATTTAGGTTGGGCTAAGCTTTCATGGATAGTCCATGGAGTGTTTAACCCATGGATCCTAGGAAATGAAAGGTCATGGGTATTAGGGTTTAACCCTAATCCTCCATACTATATAAAGATGTCTTTGGTTGGTGAAATTGGCACTAGTGTGGATACACTAAAAAAGGGCTAGCCAATTTCACTAGAGAGAACCAAGTAATCATATTCTCTAAAGTATTCCAAGGTGTCTTGGTGATTTGTGATTCCACTTGAGGCTTCCACACTATTGGGGCTAAGCTCTTAAAGCTTGAAGACATCAAGCTACATCAAGAGGTATGTATTCTATCTTGTTACATTCATAGTTTTTGTATGCTAGATTAGGATAATACCTTGGATGTTCTTATTTGCATGTATAATAGAGAAAACATAGATCCAATGTATTTAGGGTTGCATGTACACTTAGGAAGTGTTAGAATGCTCAAAACCCAACACTAAGCTCAAGAGGGACCTCAATCATGATCACGACTGAAACTTTACACTTCTAGAATGCAATGAGGGTCCAGATCTAAAGTTTCCTTAAAAAGGGAAGTCCATATCTTGGTTTTGAATCATAAGAGGCTCCAAAGAAGGCATAACAAGCATAAAGGAGGTTGTAATGGAGGACTACACAAGTTCATAACTTCATTACCTGAATGAAAAACAGATGCAAGCTAACTCCTGGATCTTCCTTCTCTTCTATGGACCTTCTTTCCTTCCCAAAGCTTCCAAGCTATCACAAACACACTCATACTCAACAATGGGGGCTAGGTTTTACAGGGGAAATGTTCTGAGAGTGATAGAGGCGAGGTTGGAGGCGTATAAGTGTGCTTAAATAGGGTGCAAACCCTTAAAATTAGGGCTTCATCAAGACAGGCGGACTCGCCGATTCCCATCGTATGGACTCGTCGAGTAGCCAGCTTAAATCGCGTGATCATCCCGTCTCTACTCGATGAGTCGGGTTACAGACTTGTTGAGTACCCCTCAATAAAATAATATACTTTATTTAAATCACATACCAGAAATGGGGCGTTACAGTAACCTTATACCCCCCCCCCCCCCCTTATAGACCGACTTCGTGAATGAGGCCTATTAACGGTAAGACTGACTTTGTTCTTATATATATATATATATATATATATATATATATATATATATATATATATATATATATATATATATATATATAACTATTAACTTATAATATTATAATAGTATAAGGGTTGAATTTTAACTTTCACAATTCTATGGGTTTAACTTGGAATTAAAGTATTCATGGGGGGAACATTACAAATTCCAAAACTTGAGGGCAAGTTTTGAACAATTAAAAAGACTTTTGGAATCCATAACATATGGGTTTTAAATGGATTTTAATGGCAAGACTCTTGAAAATCCATAAATTGAGGACAAGTTATGGATGTCATAAAACAATTTATGGGAAAAACTCTTCAAATTCATAATTCATGGCTTTTAAAGACTCATTAACAAGAAAGACTTTTGGTTTTCCAAAACTTGAGGACAAGTTATGGAATCCATTAAAGGTCGTTTAGATCATTTAATAAAAAAAATTAGCATGTCAAAAAAACAATGATCTAGATTAAACTCATATGAACAAGACAATCCAAATCAAACAATTTTCATGTAATTAGCCTAAGCATTAAACTAATACAAAACATGAATCTATTGACAATTATATTTTCAACTAGATTAGAATGATCATTACAACATTAAAAATAGGTTTATAAGCTCAAGAAAAGCTTAGGGTAATGATTCTAGTCTAATTCCAGCCGAAAACTTCGAAAATCTGCATTCTGGGGCTTCGACTCTTCGAGTGCAGGAATCAACTCGGCGGGTTGGATGAATATGTACATGGAATCGGTGAGTCCATTAGTGGACTCAGGAAGTCCCCAACCAAGAATAGCATAAAATCGATTTTTCAACAATTGCATCAAGTATAATTGAAAACCAAGCCATGGCTCTGATACCACTGTTGGGTTTTAGTATACTACAACATCCTATGGTGCACATACAACCCTAAAAACCTTGGATCTATGTTTTCACAAATTATACATGCAAATGGTTTTCAAGGCATAAAACTTATAACTATCATGCATTTTCATATAAACCATATAATATACTAGTTACGGTAACATGCCTTTTATGCAGCTTGAAGTCTTGATGTATTTGGTGTTGCTAGAAAGACTTTGGCCTTTAAGAACTTAGTGCCCCAAGTGTTTCACCTCGAATGGAATCATAACTCACCTAGAATAAAGGTGACTCTTGAGAGAGAATTCCATGCACCCAAAACCTCCATAATTCTCTAAGAACTTCATGTAGGCGTTTTTTGGTCATGGAGAATGTATTTATATGTTGTATTTCAAGGGTCATGACCCAAATCCATACACATAGGTGTTATGATCCATGGTTCATGTGGCCCAAATCTTTATGTATACATACATAAACTTGGTCCAACATGGATCATAAGCCCAACACATATAAATATAACTAATTACCATAATTAGTCCCCATAGATTTAATTAATCTCTTTTGATCAGTAAATTAATTTTAAATTAAATCTTGATCAATACCAGTTAAAACATATGATTTAATATTAATATATTATAACTTATAATACATTAACAAATCATATATAACCTTCTCACACGAGTCCATCCTAACAAATTGTCCTGGTGTTATGCAACCCAAATGGACCATGCTAGTCTCGGGTCGAGTACATACCAATAATAGTTATGGGCTTAGACATCTAATCCAACACATACATCTGGTTTGAACCTGGATGAATGGAGTATCGAGTTTTATGGGCTTCGTTCATGACAACATCTTTATAACGACCAAACTTCGGTGTCCAAATCTGATTCATGAGATAACAAACTCCGTCACACTTGATTTCCATGTTCTTTTTGTTGGATTTTGTGTCTAAGCCCATAAGAATAATTGGGATGTACTTGACCGTGTAGCATGATCCTTTTTGGGTTGCCTTCACTAGTTCAATCTGATAGGATGGATTTTAAGAATAAGGTTATTTATGGTTTATTAATATATTAAAAGAATAATATATTATTATGAAATCATATTATTTAATTAGTATTGATCATGAATTAATTTGGAATTAAGTTTGTGGTCAAAAGAGACTAATTAAATATATGGGGATTGATTATGTAACTCAATGATTCTTGTAGTGTGGGCCAATGATCCATGATTATGTAGATGGGCTAAACTAATACACGGATAGTCCATGGAGGTTAAATCCATGGAGCATGAGAATGTGGAAAGTCATGGGTCATTAGGGTTTACAAAGTGTAACCCTAGCATGTGCAGCACTATAAATAAGCCCCTCCTAGAGCCAAAATTGGTTGCCACTTACTTTCCAAGAGGGTGAAGGTGATTTTGTGCTAGTAACCTATTCTCTCAAGCGTCCTCTTTCATATTGGTGTTTGTGAACCAATAGAGGCATAATAATTGAGGTGCTCAAGTTTTCAAAGGTCAAGAACTACAAGTCCATCTAAAAGGTAACTCATCTAACTAATTGTATTGTTCATTTGATAATTTGTATGCTAGTTAGGACAATGCTTTGGAAAATTGAAAATATGCATGTATAATTAGAGAAAACATAGATCCAAAGCATTTTGGGTTACATGTGCACCATAGGAGTGTTATAGTGCTCAAACCCAACAGTGGTATCAGAGACTAGGATTGTTTTCTATTATGTTTGATGCTTACTAGTTTTTGAAAGCTGAAAAGGTCG
The DNA here is from genome assembly GCF_002870075.4 of Lactuca sativa. Lineage (NCBI taxonomy): Eukaryota > Viridiplantae > Streptophyta > Magnoliopsida > Asterales > Asteraceae > Lactuca > Lactuca sativa. The sequence goes on from NC_056628.2 coordinate 129,664,077, forward strand.
AAAATTCGGCCTCTGACTGGTGAACTCACCAAGTCCATGAACAGACTCGACGAGTCCACTCAGTAACAGAGCAACTTGCCGAGTTGAAGGCTCTGTTTGTAGAATTTCGAGTTTCTTGGCCTGGTTTGGATTGGGAACACTACCCCAAACTGTTTCGGATCATTAGAAATGTTTTTTATGATATGTTAGTGCTTCTACTCATCCAACCACAAGATAATTGTCAAAGTTTTAAAATAATTGTTGTTTTTATGTGGTAAACAAAATTGCTTTCAGATTGTTGACTTGAAAGTATCTTGATTATAAGTTTAGTTAGATCATAAATTATGTGATAATTTTAGTTGTTAGAAAATGATCTAAATGATTTTAATGAATTCCATAACTTGTCCTCAAGTTATGGAAAATGAAAAGCGTCATACATTAAAATGAAATTGAACTCATAAGTTATGCAAATGAAAGGAGAATTGTCAAATATTATGATAATACATTAATTATTTGTATTATTTAATATGAATTTCCTTGCTATATGAGTTAGATTAGTTCAATAGAATATTATATGATAATTTTTTCCTTGTTAGAATTGATCTAGATGTTATAATGAGTTCCATAACTTGTCCTCAAGTTATGGAACATGAAAAGTCTTACCATAAATGCTTTAGTGAACTCCATAGCTTGTCCTCAAGTTATGGAAAATCAAATGTCATTTCATAAAACTCAACATTAACTCATAAGTAATAGAATTGAAGAGTTTTGACAAGTTTCAAAATTTTCCCTCAAGTTTTGGAATTTGTAAAGTCTCACCAATGAAACTTGAATTCAAAATCCTATAGTTTTAACAATTAATATTCAATGCTTATACATTATAATATTATAAGTTTAATATATATATATATATATATATATATATATATATATATATATATATGTGTGTGTGTGTGTGTGTGTGTGAATAAGACAAGTCAGTCTTACCGTTAGTAGGCCTCATTCACGAAGCCGGTCTATAAGGGGAGTACAAGGTTACTGCCTATAAAATGGCAGTTTAATGGGTGTTCACTCTCACCCACCGCTTCCTTGACTGGTGGAGGGTCGTTAGCCGAACGGGTAGTATTGCACATTAAATCTCCCTCATTAAAAGTATAATGATAAATATAAAGTAACTGAACTTTTATTAAATTCTCAATCTTAGTTACTTTACGTAAAATGTGAACTTGGTGCTAATCCATGAAATCCCACTTTGCACCATCCTAAGTCGTTAGTGGAGCGTATGTGGTCAACTGACACACTAATCTGGGACGGACAATGTGTGGCAAAGGGTAGCTTGATGTTAATCATAGATCAATGGAGCGTAAGAGGTTAACCAACACATTGATTAGGTGATATGTAACATCGAGTGTACCAAGCTAATTTGCATAGTTATTCAGACCTTGTTTGTGATCCTCAACATCCCTGTCACAAACTTGAAGAGCACAATTGAGATTTAAACATGCCATTGAAAATTTCAATGAATCTCATAGGATCTAGGAGTTTAAAATCCAATTAAAACTTAATAATCTATTTCGTTTTTCATGGTGGAAATTGGTAAATCCTCATTTACCTACCTTCAAATATTTTAGAATTGGATTACGGCATCCCTCTTCGCAATTGCAAAATATTGTGTTGGGTCCTAACCTTAATATTTCGTTTTGGGTGTTATATTAAGGACTTAAATCAACTAACTTGAATTTCTCCCTTTATAGATGTCTAGGTCACACAAATATGGTCTTCCTGAATCTGTTGGAAAAGGCTTTCCACATGAAGATGATATTCCACAATATCATACTTCACTTCCTCCACCTCCTCCAATTATTCTCCCTAACCCACAAGTTCAAAGACTTAAAAATTTCAAGGTCACTCAAGCCCTATTAACTAGCAAACTTGAAGATGGAAGATTTATGTGTGCACATGTTTTTGAGATGAAGTCACACATTGACACGTTGGGAGTCGATGTCTCAAGGAAGTTGGATGTTGACTTGGTTCTTCAGTCACTTCCCGAGTCATATAGTCAGTTTGTTAAAGACTACTATATGACAGACTGCAACATGTCCCTTATCGATCTTACATATTTGCTAATTGTTGCTGAATCAATAATGATTTGGCACACTAGTAATGAAAATTTGATTAGAAGATATGCTTCCTAAACTTCCATGGACATTCATTAGAAGTCCAGAAAAGATTTCTCTTTCCAAGGAAAGGGAAAGGCTGACTCTAAGATTTTCACGTGTACCACTCCCAAAGAGTCCATATGTTTCTATTGCCAAAAGAAGGGACATTGGTTGCTAAGCTGCTTTGACTACTTGAGAGATCTAAGAGATGGTCGAATCAATTTTCTTGGTTCTACTTTAGCTAAGTCAACTATGTAACACTATTAAGTTCCTACTTATGGATTCTTATTACATGATGTAAAGTTACATTTTGATGTTTTGTAGGATCAAAGGAAGCTTAAAGGAAAGGCATGTAGAGTTTGATCGCGAAGAGATGGATTTCGATTTCATGGTTCGATGACCGGATTTTGAGTTGCTGCTTAAGAGTTATGATCGATTGCTTAGAAAATTGTAATAATATAGTTTTCATTTGTAATTGTATTGTAAGGAAAAAGTTTTCCGTATTTTATAAATAAATAAAATTTTGATTTTATGTTGTTTTATATTTATCCATGCAATGGCTTGTATGAAAACTTATGTTTGCGTGTTTCTATTCTTAAGCAATGGATTTGATTCTTTCGTTTGTGGTAGGATCAAGATTTTGCAAATAACGAAAGATTCTCATCACCCAAAGTTTTATTTGGACAGATACTTGGAATCATGCTAATTGTATTGTATGATAAATGAGAACTTTCATCTATGGGAAATTAAGACTAATTCCTTGTAAATGTGAGTCAAGTGTAGGACTAGGGGATCAGGTACACTTGGTTGTGTACTGGTTAGGTCCACCACAAAGAACAACAAGACTATTCATCATGATTTAGTAAAGTTTAGTAAATATGGTTATGCTTACAAGATTGAGTTTAATTCCGAGTCATTGAAAAGTCTTAATGTATAGAAGAACAAATAAGAAGAATCAAAGTCGACAGAAAGATAAAAGTTTCTCCAATCTAAAAAGATGGGAGACTACTTGAGTATCGTGTTTTATGATCATCTTAATGATTATGAAAACCATATCACAATTTGATCCTCTAAGGACGCCTTAGTGTATCTGTTTGGCTAAGAAGAGGAATCATGAATTTTTGAAATGGTTAAATCAATTAAGATGAATCATACTTCGTTCCAAAATCAAATCTTAGAGCTATACTTCAAGATTGTATATTGAGTGACATATCAACAAATGTAGAGTAAAATGTTTTCTACTATTGTACATTAGAAATTGGTAAGTTGTAATGTTTTCGATAAAACAAAGACCGATTTTCAAATGTGTTCGTCTTGATAAGAAATCGCATTGACTCTTGAATATTTGTTGGTCAAGTAATGTTTCTTGACAGAGGGAAACTTATATGTCAAGAGGTCAGTGGGAGTCTTAAAGATCTTGAAAGTTTTTAAGAACTAATCAAGAGTCAAACCTATTGTTAATCGCTAGCACACGACTTGAGGTTTGTAACCTTTCATGTCGACATATTCTTGTTTTTGTGCTCATTCTAGTTAAGGTAGACTATGCATGTGAGTTCTATAAGTTCTCAATTATTTGCATTATAGCCTGGAAGCAATGGTAGGCCCTTGTGCTACCAAGTGGCAATGAAGTAAGATTAGATAGGTTCAGTGCATATGAGTTTGGATTTTTCACTAACCTTGTCTTAAGATTATGGTTACGACAAATTCACATGGATAGGAAAACATACACCATAAAAATATAAGTTTCATAAGGTTTCTCTCCAATTCATGAAAACAATTGTGAGTAAACGCTTTCATTAATTAGATTTTAAAGAGTTAGCAATTGTGATATTTGCATTCTCAAATTTGATTACGACTACGACATTCCTCTTCATAGTTCAAATTGTGAGAAATGGCAAAAGGTCTAAATATTTGAGACTTATTGCTATAAGTTCTAAAATTGTTTAAACACATATATTGGCTTTCTAATAAATGGTGTGTGAGCTTAGATAAAGGCTTATCGAAGCATCTAATGTCAGAAATCTGAACCTTGGTAAGAAAGTCAATAAAGTATTGATTTCTAGAAGTCTTGCTAATTTCTGGATTAATATCACACCTAGTGGGAGCATAAATGTTATGCAAGTAACAAAATAATTGTTATGCTAGTGGGATCATAATTATTATGGTAATTAGCAATGTTAATTATAGAAAACAAAGTTTTCAATTCGCAAAGTTGTAGGGTTGAAAAGTTGTTTTGCTATAATTAAGGGAGAGGAACTTATACTTCATTTCAATTCTAAAAGTTTTGATTGAGATTTTAATCGAATTTATTCAAGTATTTAAATGAATACCATGTTAAAATGCTTCAAAATTGGAAATTCTATATATGGAAAAGTTATAGCAAGAGACGGGTAAAGCATCAGATCTTTATGTAAGACATTATGAATCGTATCCCATATGCTTCGAGTATAGGGTCGATTGCATATGCTCTAATATTCATGTGTTCTAATTTTCCAAATTCCAAGGGCATTAAGAGGGAAAAAGTAATAGAAACGGATATGACTAAGGTGGTTAAACAACTGTTAAGAACAATCCATGGTTCGCCAAAGATTGGTTGCTTATGGATATTTGGAAGTAGAATAATGGATGGACCATATTAAAAATATTATGTATAGACAGGATTCTATTAACAATGAGTTGTCATATGGAAAATATGGAAATGTTTCCATAATGGGCGTTGGATATCAAGAATATATGAGAAAGTTAGAAACTTTTATGAAAGAAGGGTGTTCACAGGAATGTGCTTTGAATTTGAGACTTCGCTTCCATGGAATTTCTTTGCTATCAATCTCCAATGGAATGTTTTGTAATTGACATATCTCTATGACTTGTGTACATAGTCATTACAAAAAGGATCACTGCATATAAGTTTAGAATCTAACAAATTACAGTAAGTGGCAAGAACTTGGTATTCTTACACTTACAATAAGGATTTGGAATTGTGAAATGAGTATCATTGGAAATGTTTACAATTTATCTATTTCACATAGTAAGGACCATAGAAAAACATAGCGTGCATGCTTGGAGCATGGGATAGCTATTGCTTTTTAATTCAAGTATCAGTTGATAAATCGAAACAATATACAATGAATAAGGAGTAATCAATATGGTGATTAAATAAAAGAGTTCTATTTACACTCAAAAGTTTTGAGGCCATATAGGATTCGTATTATTCTTGTGTTTCACCTTGCATGTTTTGACTTCCCCAATAATAAGATTATTCAAACCATCCACAGTTGATCATACGTTGGAAGTAGGTATGAAAGAAGACTGTCATGAGTTGGCTTGTAGATTGCCTAACGTGTTAGGCATATCAACAGTTTGCTACACCATTCATGAGTACTTCTGAAATAAGATTTGAGTATTGAATCAACTCGTGCTCACTTGAATCACTTCATGGAATTTATAACGAGTGATCGTGAGATGATAATATCATATAGTCTTCAAACTAAGATTTATGAGTTGTTGACTACGAGTTGGTTGTGCATTGATGATATGAAAACGCATTAGTAACTTGATGCTATAAAACATATCGTTGTTCATGATTTGATGATTATTTAGTACAAGCATATAACATCGAAGTTTATACGTTCCTTTTATCCTAAGAGAATTAAAAGCGATATCTTGGGCCCCTCGATGATTTTGTTTTGACTATGTGTCGGGCCTGGTCAGAACTAAATTGATGTGTTCAGTTATGTTCTATGCCAGACGAATTGAAAATTGGGAAGCAAATTGTAGGAAAATAAGTATAACTATGTTCCATGTGTTTGTCCGTATAGATATCTTAAGAACAGGGGAATATATGATCCCGTATCTGAAGGACACATCACTGACTAGGTCAGAGTTCGACTGCGGCCTTTGAAAGCTTACGATTGCTAAATTGGATCCTTAGGTTGCATTGCCAGTTATAGTTATTAGACTTATCCAAGTGGGAGACTGTTAGATTTGGTGTCTAAGCCCATAACTATAACTAGGATGTACTTGACCAGACTGTAGCATGGTCCTTTTCGGGTTGCCTTCACCAGTTCAATTTGATAGGATGGATTTTGAGATTAAGGTTATTTATGGTTTATTAATATATTACAAGTATAATATATTAATTTGAAATCATATTATTTAATTAGTATTGATCATGAATTAACTTGGAATTAATTTTTTGGTCAAGAGAGACTAATTAAATATATAAGGGTTGATTATGTAAACCAATGATTCTTGTAGTCTGGGCCAATGATCCATGATTATGTAGATGGTCTAAACTAATCCATGGATAGTCCATGGAGGTTAAATCCATGGAGCATGAGAATGTGGAAAGTCATGGGTCATTAGGGTTTACAAAGTGTAACCCAAGCATGTGGAACACTATAAATAAGCTCCTCCTAGAGCCAAAATCAGTTGCCACTTACTTTCCAAGAGGGTGAAGGTGATTTTGTGCTAGTAACATATTCTCTCAAGCGTCCTCTTGCATATTGGTGTTTGTGAACCAATAGAGGAAAAACAATTGAGGTGCTCAAGTTTTCAAAGGTCAAGAACTACAAGTCCTTCTAAAAGGTAACTCATCTTACTAGTTGTATTGTTCATTTGACAATTTGTATGATAGTTAGGAAAATGCTTTGGAAAATTGAAAATATGCATGTATAATTAGAGAAAACATAGATCCAAAGCATTTAGGGTTGCATGTGCACCATAGGAGTGTTATAGTGCTCAAAACCCAACACTTTTCCATTACTCTTAATGCTTCACCCTTTACGTTCTCAGGTTTCAAGGCTTCTAGTTAAGCCTCCATGATCTGTATGGATAGGTGGGAATGGATAGTCATAATTAGAGACTTTACTCGGTGGCATGAGTACTCTTTCTGACTAAGGGCATCTGCTACCACGTTGGGTTTGTCGCGATGATAGAGAATCTCACATTCGTAATCATTAAGTAACTCTACCCATCGTGATTATCTCATGTTAAGTTCCTTCTGATCGATATGTGTTGGAGGCTTTCTAATCAGTAAAGGTTGTGTATTTTGTACCGTATAAGTAATGCCTCCAGATCTTTAAAGCAAAAACCACTGCTCTCAGTTCGAGGTCGTGTGTGGTATAATTGACTTCGTGGTTTTTAAGTTGTCTTGAGGCATAGGATATGACCTTTTCTCGCTGCATAAGAACACAACCCAGCCCTTGGTTGGACGCATCGCAGTAAACTACAAAATCTTCCGTCCCTTCTGAGAGGGACAAGATCGGTGCGCTGCAAAGGGCTTGCTTTAGTGTCTGGAAAGAAGTTTCTTGTTTCTCCTCCCAGTTGAATGTTACGCCCTTCTGGGTCAGGATGGTGAGTGGCTTCGTGATCTTTGAAAAGCTTTGAATAAATCTCCTATAGTAGCCAACTAGACCTAGAAACTGACGAATCTTTGTTGGGGTTCGTGGGGTCGCCCAGTTTTCGATAGCTTTGATCTTGGATGGGTCAACATGTATCCCTTCCTTACTGACTACATGACCTAGCAATTCGACCTTTCGAATCCAGAATTTGCATTTTGAGAACTTCGCATACAATTTCTATACCCTTAAGGTTTCCAAGACTTGTCATAAGTGTTGGTTGTGTTCTTCCTTACTTAGGGAATAGACTAGTATATCATCGATGAAAACTATAACAAACTTGTCTAAGTAAGGTCAAAAAACACGATACATCAGGTCCACGAATATTGTGGGTGCATTCGTTAGACCAAAGGGCATCACTACGAATTCATAGTGGTTGTAGCGAGTTCTAAAAGCGTTCTTTGGAATATCAACATTCTGGACTCGTAGCTGATGGTATCTTGATCTCAGGTCAATATTGGAAAAGAAACTTGCCCCATGAAGTTCATCGAAGAGGTCGTCTATCCATGGTAGAGGATATCAGTTCTTAACGGTAAGCTTGTTTAGTTCGTGGTAATCTATGCACATTCGGAACGATCATCCTTCTTCATGACGAACAAGACCAGTGCTCCCCAGGGTGAGAAATTTGGTCTATTGAATCCTTTGCTAAGTAGCTCATTTAGCTGGCTTGATAGTTCCTTCATCTCTGATGGTGCAAGACGATACGAGGATTTAGCTATGGGGGTAGCTCAAGGAATCAAGTCGATTGGGAATTCGACTTGGCGTTCAGGAGGAACTCCTGAGAGATCTTTAAGGAATACATCAGGGAAATCACAGACTTCAAGGATATCCTTGATTCTTTTTACTTTTTTTGTCTTATCAACCACGTGAGCTAAGAAGGCACAATAATCTTTGCGAAGATACTTTTGGGCCTTGACGCAAGAAATGATTTGAAGATTCGCATCGGGTTTGTGACCATAGATAACGAGATATTCGTTACATTTTAGATTAAGAAGAATGACTTTTTCATAACATATGATATCAGCACGATGAAGACTTAACCAATCCACGCCGACTATATTGTCAAAGCTTTTAATTGAGACGGGTATAAGGTCAATTTGAAATAAATGGTTGTTTAGAGTAAGTGTACATCCTATGTATGTGTCATTTGTGCTCTCAGTCTTTTCGTTTGTCGTCTCTACTGTAAATGTATCTTTTAATGATTAATGATTTTGTTTTAGTAGATGTTTGAATTTAAGGCTCACGAAGCTTTTCTCCGCACCGCTATCGAAAAGAATGCATGCGTAAGAATTGTTGAGAATAAACTTACCCTTAAGCGCGTTAGGATCTACCATCGCTTTTTCATGGGAAATTGTTAGGATTCTCCCCACACCTCCATCATTCTTTGTCTTTGGGCAGCCTCTCTTGAAATGCTCGATTTCACCACACTCATAACAAGATTGACTTACTCCCACAGCATGGACTTGAGAGATAGCTTGTGTTGGTGCTTTACAAAAACGGGCGATGTGCCCCTTTCTGTTGCATTTTCTGCAGTGCATTTCCCTGTAAACTACCGTGTGATGGAAGTTACATTTATTACATTTCGGAAAAGTTCCAACATATCGACTTGTGGTTGATGGAGTAGCAGAAACTATGGTAGGAATAGGAGTAGGAATAGCAGCTGGAACAATAGCAGCATGAACTGTCACTGTTTATTGTTTCCTTGAGGGCTCTTTTGTCGTTTGCCTATTTCGTTTGTTCCAGAAATTCTTTTTGTTGCCTCCTTTTTTGTTTTTCTGAAATGGATGGCATGGAGCCTTGACGAACTCCATGATGTACTAGTGTATGTGCCAGACGCTTGATACTATCAAAAGTAAGGGGATTGGCAGCTATAATGTTTCCTTCAGTTGGGGGAGTTAACCCTTAGATGTATCTTTCAACCTTCATACTCTCTGGGGTGACCATACCGGGACATAGAAGAGCCAAGTCACTGAATTTGGCAGTATATGCAACAATATCGGAGTCCTTCATCGTCAGACTCCGGAGTTCTTGCTCTAATATTTGTATTTCGCCTCTGGGACAATATTCTGTTAATATCAAATCCTTTAAATCTTCCCAGCCCATAGCATTGGCGACCGGGAGAGATAACGACCTGACATAGCCGTTCCACCAGGAGAGGGCTTTGTCTGAGAAGGTGCATGCTGCAACCTTTACTTTGCTTGCTTCAGGGCAAGTGCAAATTTCAGACATTGATTTGGTTTTCTCGAACCAGCATGTCAGAGTAATGACACCTGCGGTGCCATCAAAGAATTTAGGTTTTACATTTGTGAAGTCTTTATATGAACACTCCCTAGGGTGTCCAAGACTTTCCCCATGATTAGAGTTATGAGCACCACTGCCAACTCCACTAGTACCACTGGCATTAATTTTTGTCATGACAGCAGCCACGGCAGCAGTTGCTGCTACTTGAAAGTCATCAACATCGTGCTGTGGAGGTGGTGGTTGTGGTGGTGGAATTGGTGGATTGTTGTTGAAACGTCTATTTCATTTACATGGTGGCATCTTTTTCTATAAAATTTCAAAGAGGACATAATGATAAGTCCTCTATGGTAGTTACGAGTCAAGTGATATTGAACAAGATATATCTTAATTCTAAATACATCATATCCTGACTTTCGTAGTGTTCTGCGATTTATAGTGGAAGTCTACTAATATAAGTAAACAATCGCAAAATTTAATTTATGAAATTTATATTAAAACGTCTAATGATTTTGTATAATGTAATCCATACCAGGTCCTCCTATAATCACTTAATGTATACGAATCATATATAATTAAGATCAAATAGACCTTCGAGTACGTGATTCTACTCTAAGTCCACAACCAAATAACGAACAGGAAATAAAGGTAAATCACAAATTCTAAGTCTATAAAACCTTAATTATATATAACTCTTATGTATACAATTAGTAATTATAGATTTACCAGTAATGATTCTTTGTTTTCACATGTTTGTTTCTAGTAAGAATAACCTTCTTGAATATCGTTGTTTTAACGTTATAGTGTTATAAAATAATCCTATAGTATTTTAAATTCATGTTTTGTTCTTGGGTGTCTCTGGTATGTAAGTTGGGTAAGTTTTAGACTTGTTGCAACACCACTATCACTCTTAAACACATGTTGGTCATACCTCAACTAAATATAGTTGATCGGGCTATATTTATCCCAAATATGATTACATAGCTGTCTATGTTTAACTGTAGTGTCCAACAACTAAATACTTTTGTATATTTTTCATTGTGATATTGTTTCTTGTATGTATGCATGTTAGTATACTCTTTATGAAATACATAGATTTTAAAGTATACTTTTAGTCAGAGCGCCTCAACCCCATTGTATTTATAGTTGTATATCTTTTATGGTTTGATATACTTAGTTCACTATAAACAATGCTCTGATACCAATCTGTCACACCCCAAACCGGAACGGCGGAAACCTTCGGGGGGCGGAGGACGTCATGTACAATATCACAACAATTGCATAATATTAATCAAAGTATAACAACCATCTATTGATAAATATAAGTTTTTACATATGTGTTAAAGTTATTGTATATATGACACCAAAATGTATATCAAAAGTTAAAAGACATGAGTCTATGAAGCTCCGTCTTCTAAAAAAGTCGTGGATGTACATGTCTACTGATTTCCTAAGAATACAAGTAGTTTTGAAAAGAGTATCAACAATTAAGTTTGTGAGTTCATAAGCATGTTCGTAATTGAAATCTGTTGTATGTTCCTTGAAAATGTAAGTGTGTTTTCCCATAAAATCCTATATTTTCTATTGTAATGTGATGTACTCAAAACGTGTAAACGTTATTGTACTCCGAGATAGTATAATGTAGTTTTAGTTCACATGAAACCGTGAAAAGTATGTTTTCTCTATACTGGAATTGTGTTTTGTATTTTTACAAATATAAAAACGGTGTAATTGTGACTGTTTGAATTCACCAACTATACTTGTAAAATACTGTATTATAGTCTTATTATTTAATAAAACTATGTGAAGTTGTTTACTTATTCATCCACTAATCGTATTGTTCAATAACAAATTGTGAGTTATTAAAACCATTTTTGATGACCTAAGATAGCCTAAACACGACATTCTTCAGGTATCGGAATTAGTACGACATTTGTAAGCACAGGCCTGCCGGCCTAGCTGTTGCAAGCAGCTCTGCTGCGGGATTGTCAGTTCCGTATAAATCTATACACAAGTGTCACGCTCTCCCTCCAGGAGACTCTAATTATAATTTCAGGAGTTGGTTGGTACTTAGATAAGTACTTGAAGTGTGTCTCACCAATGCTATATTAACGGTTATGTGTAGAATAATGAAAAGTTATTTTGTAATAAATAAACAGTAAATATATCTCATAAACTATATTTAATATAGTTTATATGTTTGTTTTCCGTAATTTATTCTAAATATGCAAAGTAGTGTATATGTTTCATAAGTTATACCTATTATAGTTTATATGTTTGTTATCTGTGTTGTAATATGAACTTTGATAGCAATATATAAGTTTCATAAACTATACCTATTATAGTTTATATATTTCTGTTTTACTACAACGAAAATCCTTGTTTAAATTATGAAATCGGTAATATGGTTATCCGTTGAAATTCAATATTTATGTCCAAATGGTACTAAAACAGTTTGCAAAAATTATATTTTCTTTAACAACTTTGAAATCTTTATATACTTATATAAATATAAGATTTATATAATTATGATTAAATAGACAGTCGAATAAATAATTTTACCCCAAGCCCACAACCAAACAAAGAACAAGAAATGGAGTCAAATTATCAATTCTAAGTCTGTTGAACCGTAATTATATAATTTATACATATATAAATATATATTTTTAACAACGGAAACGGTTAATAAAATATTGAAAACATTTAGATAGTAACACTAATTTTATTGCGTTACACTTGTATTCCCCCCCCCCCCCCCTAAAATGGTGAAAAATTATGAAAACGTAGGGATATGAACTCACGTTGTGTGTGATAATGGTTTAGCTAACGAATAGAAATGGTGACTTCGGATTAGAATACAAAATTGATAGTCGTATCCTAACATTTTTAAACAAATATTAACGGTTATAAATTAGTTAATCTTAATAATTTAAAGAGTTTAATAACACTAGTTTTATAAATAAAACTTATCAAAGTTTATAACTAATTTGATGTGAAGATCTTTGAATGAAAAGGAAATAAGCTAATATTTGAGATGGGTTGAGAAGATTTCGTGGTCACTAGATGTGAAAAATGGAACAATGATCCCTTTTTGATACTTAAATATGAAGTAATATGGGGTGGTTTGAGTGATTTCGGCCAAGAACATAATCCGATGAAGGGGGTTCTCGGTGTGGAACTCTACCCGAGAAGAAATGATTTCGGCCAAAAAGGGAAACCCTCCGAGGAGGGTTTGCTGCTGGAAAGGGACTTTACGGTCCGAGGGTTCTCGGCCGAAAACTGGTTTTCGGTCTGAAGGAAATAAGGCTTGCGAAGGTTTTCGGTTCGAACTGTTTTCGGTCCGGGGCTTAGTGGTTCTATGCAAAACTTATCAGTTTTGAAGCATATTGATTTTTTTTATTTAATAAAGGTTATATACATATTAAAGTATTAATTTAACTTTAATGAACTAACAATTCAACAACTTAGACTTTTATTTATCAAGTTTGACTTTTGTTGACTGTTATAGTTTTGAAAATAACAGGTTGTTACAGTCGATGATTAGGTTGCAAGTTTGTTGAAGAACATTTGTGTTCATTAACAACTTTTGATATTTGAAAAAAGTCCATTCAAATTTTACTTTCCCTTTGCTCTAGTTAACTAAGAACAACATTTTCCAACACAAACAACCTCATACCTTGATTTGGTTGATCTACTAGTCTTCAACTAAAAACCATCATCAAGACATGTTTTCTCAATCGCCAATTTAAGGTCATTGTTTCTAAATATCTATAGGTGTTCAATATTTTGATTACAGTCTATCGTTTGCGATGGAATATTGTCATTATCATCAATTGGACATGTCGGTAACGGGGGCATACCATAAAAAGATTATCGGAAAATACAGGTTTAGGTCCATCACCCAACTCATCTCCATCAGATTAAATATATAAGTAGGATGTATCCAATTCTACATCCATAACATTAGTAAAATCCCCATAAACATTTAGGTTATCATCGTTATAAATCATAACATTTTTGTTTCATCTACTATGCCGATGTCGTTAACCTTGACTTTTTGTTAGCGATCGTTAACAAAACGGACACCCTCTTCATTAAGATATGTAGCAACATCATCACCAACATACTTATAATTTTCATGATCCACATAGTGAATCAGTGATACACATTTATATTTCCAGCAACACAATGAAACTGAGATACATTAAGAGTCATAAAAGTACCTATTGGCTTGCTCCCTTTCTCGCTGGATATGTTTCCATCAATCGATTTTCCTCTTTCGTCACCTTCGTTAACCACCACAAACACTTTAACATCATTTCCTCCAACTGAATTTATTAGGTTGATCAACATTCTAAAAATATCCTTTTTATAACCTTTGTCACGGATATGGATTAAGACTCACCAAATAGCAGATGGATACGAAGGAAATAGCAAATTGACTCACCAAATACAAGATTGACCCCACCAAATACAATATAAAATGTCATAATTGCATATGAGATCTAACCATCTGCAATTATAGTGGCTATTTTGTTTAAATTGTTTTTCTTATTATTTTTTAATATTTTGAACATATTAATTAGCAAATTTGGCAAAATTAGCAAATTTCTCTTGTTTTTAATGTCATAATTAGTAAAAGCTTATGCTAGCAGTTAGATAAAATGTTCTTTTGTTCTTCGTTTTATTCATGTTTGTATGATAAGTCTCTTCCAACTTTAATCTATCTTAATTACATTACCACTCTTTTATTCTTATTCATTCGTATTTCAAATACAAAAATGTTAATGGTATTCATGTTGAATGATGAGTTAGTTGAAATTGAAGATACACTGGTAGAAAAGTGGACCCAAATATGTATTTCAGATCGATTAAAATACTTCAGTCGTCTATGTCGACTTAAAATGGTTAACGAAATAAAACTTTGTAATATTCAAAGCAAAACTCCAACTTGTTGAATTGTTTACATGATGCTTTACAACTAGTTCAATAAATTATTATTTTTTGGATATAAATTACATATATAATCCTGGCTTTCTTTATTCAATTCCAAGTTGGTTGTATATAATTGGGTTTCAATAAGTGTTTTGACTTTTCGTTTTCCAATATTATAATTTTGGATCTACTTATTTGAATTTGGGTTTCAAACTTCGATGTTTTAGGGTGTCCATATTGCAATATAGAGTGTTTTTTTAGCGAACCCGTAAGGATAAACATAAGTGAAATTATACTTTTTACTACTTCGATGATAGCCATGTACAAGTTAACAAATAGTTTGAAAGAAACCACTTGTATAGAAGCTTCCTTTCTATAATTAACTGAAAGATAGTACAGGGACTGTTTTGGGATGTAAAGGTATGGGCTTAGGGCTTGCATATAGTCTAAGGACAATACTTTTTAGTCTAGTCTATTTCTTTATTAAACAATAAACACACTGGTTTATGCAGGAATGGTATATACTCAAGTACTTCTCTATAAAGGAAAAAAAAGATTAATTTCTGTTGTCATTAACTTTCCCATCTTATTCTCTTTACACTTCCTGATGGATGGACTTTCATGGATACTCACATACATACAACTATGTCTATACGGTATTACCTATTACCTTACAGTCCTACTTCTATCCCATAACCGTCCCACCATTTACCTTGATAATTTTAATGTTGTTTCCAATTCGTTGACAAACAACGCCACAATCTATTTGGACCTGAGAATCAAGAATGAAAACTCGTTGATAGGCATTTACTACGAGGATCCTCTAAATCTCACCATAACTTATTTGCCACCAACCAAATCAGCAAGCAGCAATGTTACTATCGGACAATGTGCCATTCAAGGCTTTTATCAAGGGAGCGAGGAGGTTAAACAGATCCAACTATCAGTTGTGGTTCAAGACTTGTTTTCGACTACTGAACAACGAAGGAGACTGGGTGAGACGCATGTTTCTCTGTATGGTTCAGCTAAAGTGATCGATTTCATAGTAGATTTGGAGGCGAATATAAAGTTCATGTTATTTGAGAACACGAAGTCCCATCTGATGATCCGATCTGGTGTGGAGGTTAACGACAACACTGGGACATCTGTGTTAAAGACCGTTGAAATGAAGTATGCTTCTGGGTCGAATAAGTGGGGAGTTGTGAAATGGCTAATGACAGTTCCTTTGTCTCTTCTGTTCCATTTTGTTTTTTATTGCGCTTGTTGGTTAGCTTTCCAATTATTTTCATTTGTTTTTTTATGTCCGTCTAATTAAGTTGTGAATCGGTAGCAGGGTGTTATTCGATAAGTTAAATCAGTAATAGGATTAATAAGTTTTTTAACATCTAAATATTAACCGTAACCCAACCTAACAAGAGTTGGTTTTATCGGTTTTTTGATTATTTGCTTCGGTTTATTCGGTTCGGTTTTACGACATAAACCGAATAAGGTATCACTTTAGCAATGTATATGATCAATTTTACTTTATTATTATATATTCGTTTAATTTGCTTAATATTTAATATAATATAAAACATAAATATAAATTAGTTTAGTTGTTAATTATTAAGTAGTATGTTAAATAAAACATTTTGAGAAGTAATGAAATTCAATATTAATTTATTATACTAAAAAAAAATTATTAAATTGATAACTTTGTTTATTTGGTTTAACAAATATGGATATGTTATAAGCAAATAAGGTCATTTTTATTCCGTAAACTAAGCAAAATTACCCAAAAACAAAATATATTAAACTAACTAACCCAAGCATCATCTAGTTCGGTTTGGCTATTTGGTTTTGGCTTTTTCTCAAACCATTTCACGACATGATAAAAAAATAAAAGGCACGAAACAAAATTTGGATGAAATTCAAATGTCAATTTGTGTTCATGTCTAGTGTTAAAAACATGTTCTGTCCTCTTGCGTTTGTGTTCAAAATTTGACACGAAATTCAGACGATATTAACATGGGTTTGTAGTGTTTGATGTGTTTTATGTGATTACCTATGAATTAAATAAACTAATCGTTATTGCAGGCTATCTTTGTATTGTTATGCCATATTTACATAATTCAATTGTTTTCGTGTTGGTAAAATAACGACGTTGTGTTCTGTTGTGTTTGTGTTTCATAAAACAACTCAGCAGTATCATGTTAGACAAAAGCATGACACAATTTGTGTGGCTTAACACCTATATATGCACCCTATTGGTTTAAATATCAATTCTATAACTTAGACTAAATTACAAAAATGTTCCATGTGGTTTCATGATTGATGTGTAAATTAGCTCTTCTTTTTAAATTTATAAACGATTTTACTAGAACTCTGGACTATTACACAACTAGAGAGTGTATCTAATCTTATACTAGTATAACTGAGGTACATGTTATCTAACCCTAGAGGAGAAGGTACATGTTGTCCAAAGAGAGGAGATGATTCAGTTCATAAAATCTAATTGCTAATTAACCAAAAACAATTAAGTAAATGGGGGAATTTATCTGAAATAATAGACTAAGAACATTAGCAAACACAAGTAAATAGGATATAAGAAAACTGATTTGGAAGCAGATAAATAAAGGTACTCTTACACATACTCGATTACTACCTTTATAGTTGGTTTCTCAGTCGTGCAATGGATATTTAGTTCATTATTCACCAATTCCTAGGTTGCTTATCCTCTTGATCCGATTCTAACCTTAATGATGATAATTACATTACCTCAATTGTGATGATATTAACTAACCCATATTATCAGTTTTTAGTTCATATCATTCAAATTTTGATCTTTTAATTAATCTCAATGGCCATGAAAATTAATTGGTTTACATAATGGTCAACCAACGTAAAGCAACACATTAAGGTTCATTAGATTATTAACCTAACCCTAGGATTCTGTCTATCACTAGTCATAATTGTCAATGGTCACAATCACCTATGATTCAAGTAAACATAGTTAGAGTGGATAATATTAACTCAATACGGAATAAGGATCCAAACATCAATATATAAGGATCTTTGGTTGATAAAACATAATAAATTAAACTTCCAATATCCAAATAGAAATCAAACCATGATTTTAGGGTTCATCTACACCTCACCAAAAGCAAAAGGATTTTTAGCCCAAAATCAAAAAGAACATAAGGAAATCCGAATAGAATGCTACATATAGAAAATTAATCAAACCAAATGAATCCCTAATGATTATGCACTTGATCCTCCGAATTCCTGATGTTATCCTTTCGGCCTTCAAAATGCCTTATGGACTCTCAAATCACTCCATTTGTTACTTATTGTCGTTGTTAGATGCAATGGTGATAGAGGAAAGGCTATTTATACTTTTCATAGACAACCTTAATTACACGGCATGTATGGATAATAAACATCTCGCATTTTACTTTGCTTCCCCAAAATGTTAGGTTCTTCAAGATTCATCAGATAACAAAAATTTATTTGATCAACGCGTCTAGTACTGAAAATGCGCACAACAAGTAACTCTTTGATTTCGCACTTTGTAAGCTTCTTACACTCCAACTTAGTATATAACTCTATTTCTTGTTTTTTTCTCCATAATTTTTGTTATTAACAAAATTACAATTATAATCATAATAACCACCTTTCATCTTTAATTACAGCAAAATACGGATTAAATATACATGATGTTGCAAAAATATATGCATAAATAAGGCCATATGAAAATACCCCACACTAGGACTTTTTCTTTTCTTCAAGTAAACTAGGACACATATGTCTTATAACTGGCGTTGTGCGTCCTGTTGGCAAAATGGTTTCTTCGGTTAATGTTCTAGGTGTTTGTTGGTTGGGTGTCGGATGTTTCTTATCTTCTTCTTGGGTGCAACTATAAATGAGGATCTCTATGTTGGACTCTTGGCACTCTCTTTTCATTAAGATCAAGAGAATAATTCAAAGGTCTATATGGATATGGCTTCTTTATTCGTCCTTTTTATTTTAGTTGCAATCGATTGGATGAACAGGGATCCAACTATTGAGCTATGAGGTTAAATTTTTAGTTTTATATATTTTTAATAATGAATCATTTTCAACAAACGAAACTCGCAGAGTTCAATTTTAATTTTTGTTTTATATTATACTTTAGGAAGTACAACTTTATACATTAAACAATTATCTACAAATAACTATTTCTTATTTTGACTATATCTACACTCTTAATATCCAAATTCTTGGTTTACGTTGTTGATATAAACTTTTATCCATAACTCTTTTAACTGTATAACTGTTTTCCTGTGTAACGTGCCGGATTACGCCTAGTGTGTGTGTGTGTGTATTATATATATATATATATATATATATATATATATATATATATAGAGAGAGAGAGAGAGAGAGAGAGAGAGAGAGAGAGAAGGGGGATGTGGGGAGGGGCGAGAGTATATACAAAAAAATTATAAAATTCCACTTTGATTGTTAAATGGTAAAATTTTTGTAACTTGAATAGTCAATTATGTAATTAATCCTAAATCCAATTTAAAACCTACTATAGTAGGTTTAAAGTCTAATTAAACTTGCTATAGTAGGTTTAAAGTCTAATTTAGCATGTTCAAATCTTTAGTGACTAAATCAAACCAAAGTAGAGACTTTGTGGTCATTTTAGTCTAAATTCCTATTATCTAAAACAATGACCTTGCTTTAGTGTTATTATCTAAAAGATTCAAACCTAAAAAACGAATAGAATTGTTAAGAGATGATTTTTTAAAAATTTAGATTTAAAGTCCCAAATTTAATAATTTTCTTAATTCAGTCTAAAAAAATTATGTGTATAAATATATTTACAAAGTTACATAAATAGTCCCAAACGTCATCATTAGACCTAGTTGCTTCCCTCCGCTTCTTCACTTATTCGACAACCACCACCAGATTCTTCCACTTCCATCAAAACCATGAAATGAGGCCACCTAAAAACCTTACCAATCAAGCCTCCATCCTAAGCCCTAATAAACAACCTTCGTCACGAGCCTTAATTTTAAACCATTGTATGTGAAGATTTTGCCAGAGAACCTAAAAAAATAGATACACAACAAGGACTAATAATCAGGTAGGTCGTATTATTTTTCTAGAGGCTACACATAATGAGAGGGATCAACATAACACAGTAATTTTTTTGGATCCTTATTTTAGTGTGTTTCTAGGCAATGTTCAAGGGTTCAACACACACACACAAATAGAGGGTTATCACGTACCTTCTTTGATTTCTTTTACCATCACTAACAATAATCTGATTGTTGAAAATAAATTGATTTTATTGGCATTGTTGAAAAAAATAACACCGAGTCCTTTTAAGTAGTCATTTTAAGTTGCCTTCTTGACTTGCACTTACACAATCTCCAAACCATTTCCATATTCACCCAAAAATAGAATAAAAAATGGGATAAATAGTGTTTCATCTCCAAATTTATTCCATTTCTTATCCGGTTTTTACCCCAAAAATTATATTCTTCAATATTTCATTCTTCCAACTTACATAGATTGTGAAAGACACCACTTATACTAATTTGCTTTAAACAAATATATAATCTATATTTTTTCATTACAATAATATTAAATAAATAAGATTATATTTATAACACACTTATAAGTTTTTGTAAATAGGCTATTATTTTTTAAAATTCCAATATATATTTAACTTTTTATATGAATTTTATGAACAAAAAACAAACTTTATATTTATAATTAATTAATACAATTTAATATATAACAAAATACTATATGTATTAAATATTATATTTAAATTATAATTGGTAGGTAAAAATAAACTAGAAATGTATAAATATATAAACAAAGAGACTAGAACCAACAACAGAAAATTCATCCTCATTTTGGGAAAATGAAAAATATAATACCATATTTGATGTAATATTATGTATATCTTCCAAAATGAGGATTAGATAGGAAAGAGTTGGAGAATAATGGAAAAAAATGAAAAATAAGAATGAGTCGGTGATGCTCTTAATTTTGTTGGAAACACAAATTTTTGTGTTGTATTTTTATCATACCTTCTTGTATTCATAAGCTAGGTTCTTGAAGCACGATTCAGATTCCTCGAATATTGTGTTGTGATTTGTTTTTTTTTACTTTTTTAGTGGTAATTGTACAATATGATCGGTGACTATTGCGAACCTGATTTTATTGTAATGATTACCACGACATCCACCAATTGAAATTTTCATTGTATTTCCAATAAGAGATTCTTGTAGCATGGTTCAAATTTTTTTTAAGTGTTTATGTTGATATTTTTTTAATTGGGTCTGTTTATTGTGTTTATGTGTCTTTTTCAAACACAGAAAATAAACAAAGTCCCAAAAAATTGGTATTTTTTCATGAAGATGGTGCGAGTGGACAGTGGAAAGTAATGGAGGTGGTGGTAGCGGCAAGTGATGTGAGAACGAAGAGGAAGGGATTGGAGGGGATATGGTGTGGTCGTTTTATATTAAATAATATTATAAAATATTATTAACCAAAATAGATATAAAATCAAATCGAAAAGGTTTAACACTCATTTTAAATGGTTAATATGCTGATCATGTAAGAATTCCAAACCATAAGTAGTATCCTCATAAAAAAAAGGTTATGGACTGAACATGTATCGTTTTTTAAAATAGAGGGACCATTAATGTAATGTATTTACGAACGAATAAGAATAACGACTGGGTTATACAGTAAGCCTTTCTAAGTTTCATCCACTAAAATTGTTAAACACTCCCTGTGTCAAGATGAGCTACAATTTTACTATCGGCACTTTCAATATGTTAGTAGCTGTCGTGATAATCGTCCTTTTATGTTTCTACTCATATCCGAATCCCCCAAAACTCTCTATAGAGGAATTCTCAGTTCCAGCCTTCAACTACTCCTCAAACCATACAGCCGAAAACATCTATTTTGATCTTAAACTAAGAAATATGAATAAGGCAATCGGTCTATACTACGAAGACCCATTAAGCATCGCCTTCTTTTATTACCCATACGATGATCCCTACCAGAAATATGTTTGGGCAGGCACTCTGGCAGCCTTTTACCAAGGTAATGGCAAGACGAAGCATATCAAATCATTCATGGGGAACGACCTCCAACTTCCATCTACGGTGGTGGTCGACCCAGAAGAGCACATCCAAGATCTTGTAAAGACTGATCATGTGAGATCCCTGCTCAAAGACCACCTCCAGCTGCCATCTACGTTGGCAGAGACTCGTAAGGAGATGGTGGGTCGGATACAGGCACTGAATATTAGGATCGCCGTGGTTATTAATTATAGATTCAAGTACTGGGTCGGATCATCTAAGCATCAACTGGAGCTGGGTGGTAATGTGATGGTTGACCTTACGACTGGTGAGATGGTTTCGCCTGGAAGCATTGACTTGGTAGAATCCGCAGCTTCCGCCGGAGGACAAGTTATGCTCGTGTTACTTTTTACTGCGTTTCTTCTTATTATATGTTTTTAAATGTAGTTAATTTGTCGTCTTGTACTGGATCTGGAAAGGCTCATCTATATGGGAAGTTGGAAACTAATAATTATAAATTCAAGTCTTTTTTAGAATAGTTATACTTTCTTTTATTTGGAGTTTTCTATAAGTGGATAGTTATTAGAATAAATAATTAACTAATAATCATAAATTTAAGTCCTGTTTAGAATAGTTATAGTTTCTTTAATTTGGAGTTTTCTATAAGTGGATAGTTATTAGAATAAATAATTACCAAAACCTTGTACTTTTATTATTTTATATCGAATATTTTTGCTTGACATTTCAAAATGTCAACGATATTACAATATGCTCAAAATATATATATATATATATATATATATATATATATATATATATATATATATATATATATATATATATATATATATATATATATATATATATATATATATATATATATATATATATATATATAGTGTGTGTGTTGCTATGGTATTTTTTTTAATAGAAAAAAGCTTCCTTTATAGGAAATTTGACAATTTTGTCCGTGGAGGATTGTGGGCTTATGTGACAACTGTCAAATTCAAGTCATTTTCGGATCCATGCATCTTTATAAAAACCATTCATACACAACATGCCATGACCTAGTAGTATAAATTAGGTCAAAATCTTGCATAAACTAGGATCCAACTAAGATCTAGGACTAATATACTTGACACTTACGATTCTAGTAAGTTGCTTAACTACAATAGGAAATGCCAATACTATAATTAGAATGAAACTTCAAACTTTGTTACAATTGAAAAAGGGTATAAAACCTTAAAAATAAATTAAAATATTCTAATTACATTTCAATATGATGGTGAATATCAAACAATGTTCCAAAAACCCTAAAGAGCCAAAAATCCAAATTTATAAACCTTAAAGCTTAAAAACTTTATAAAATTTGGCTATAAACTTCCTAATATCAAATTTTTATTAATCAAATTATGGATTATATCAATGAAATAGAAATTTAAATTATCATACATTAATCATAATTTATTAGTTAAAAACAAGATTTTTAAATAAATCAAGAGTTGCTTAATAAACACTTTTATAAAAATTAGGGTTTTTATAAAAATTAAGGAGGGAATTGTATAAAATTTGAATTGAGGAGAGAGAAGGCTTTAAGGGACTCAAAAATCCGGCCATCCCCTCTCCCCATGCCCTCTCTCTTCCCAAAACATCAATCATTAAAAACAATCTCCACTCTTCCACTTCTCTCTTCACTCTCTCTCACACTCCACCCTTTCAACTCTCAAACCCTCTTCCTCTCTCTCTCTAACTCACGAAAATCATCAGCCAAGAACACCTCTCCACACTCAAATCTTCATCCTCCAAGACTAATCTTCAAGGTAGACACGAAAATCTTTCACCTTTCCTTACTTTCCTTCTTGTTTTTTTTAGGTTTTTCTTGTATTTCTCTTCCTTCTACACCATTCTTTATGAACATTCATGAGCATGTTCATGAATGTCGAGTTTGATGATGATGGTGGTAGGGTTTCACCCAAAAACAACATGCATGTTGTTTAATGGTGAATTCAAGGACCAAAACCTATGTCAAACACTAAAAATTCGGATCTTTACAAGTTTTAAAGGTTCAAACACCTTATGAATTCAAGTATTTCTTTTAAAAACATCACTATAACAAACATATGTCCATGCATGGTCTTCAAACTGTGATGCATGTGATGAACACCAAGTTAATGAGCTTGATGATCAAAGTACATTGTTAATAGTGCATGTAAACGATTTTGTCTATAAAAATATCTAAAATTTCTTTTCTGTTCAAACCAAATTCTTTCTAGATTCCCATTAAGGTAATATGAACATCTGGAAAATTTCAAGATCTTTTATCATTTCTTTGATTTACTAAAATTGTTACAAGAAAACAAGGGCATAAATCACATAAAATACTTCCAGAGGTCTATAAATCCGTAATAAATTCATGGATGACCCCTATGGTGAATAATGACCACTAATTAAATTTCATCGATTTTTGTTGCTGTTTGTTATGATTTCCAATTTTCTTTTTGTTTGGGTATAATAAATCACAAAACCACTTTAAAGAGTGTGAAAATTTCATCTAAAATTTTTCGAAGACCTTACCTGTGGTGGGAGACTCAGAAACATAATTTCAGAATTTTTCATCATGCCTTACTATTTGTCCGAATTTTTGATATTTATAATGGCCTAAAAATAGGAAAAATAGTTCTGATTATCCAAAATTCATGAAAATTTACCAGAACATCATGTTGTACAGTAGGAGGGTACATAAAATTTTTGATGATTTTTCTCTACTGTAAACTATTTTTCTCCTATTTTCTAAGGTTAAATACACTTAAATACACTTAAATACACATAAATATCCAAAACCGGATTATACAATATGAAAACCACTTTTGGTATTTTCCCAGATTACTTACACTGTAAATGATGTTAAACAAAATTTTGGTAATTTATTTTAACTGTTTATTATTTATTCTTCAATTAATGATTATTTAAGGGGATAAAACAAGGAAAAATAGAAATACCCACTGAAAAATTTTTCCCAGCCTATTTATGTATAATAACAGTTAAATAAAAAGTTTGGGTAATTTTGGAATCTTTTTTCTATTTATTTCAATTTTTATTGGAATAAATGCTCAAAAATCATAAAATATAATTAAACAGCTTGGAAATCCATTTTTATATTTTTCCCAGATTAGTAATGTGTAATAACACTAAAATAAAAATTTTGAGAATTTTTGTCCTTTGAATGCTATTTTTCGTGAATTTATGTTGTTATGAAGACTTAAAAATTTGGAAAATAGTTAACCATATCAACAATTCAAGGAAAATTTTCTGGAAAACCTCTATTGTATTTACAATGAAAATACAAGGATTGACAATTTTTGGAAACTGTTTGATAATATTTTACATTTTTAGGAATATAAAACACCTTTAAATGTGTAGAAATACCTTTAAGTTATATTATTAAATCTGGAAAATTAATATCGCAAAGTTGTAATTAATCGCACGACTTGTAGAATTTCACCATTTCAGAAAAAGTGTAACCAATTAATATTAAATCCAATATCAGAACATAAATTGGCATTTCGCTATATGTAGAGTTTAGTATATTAGCAATATATTTCGACATTGAAACTCACTAGTGTGTGTTTGATGTCGTAGGATCCTGGTAGTAAGACGTTGGTGTATTCCACGGCACCACTTGTACCTACACGAAACATTGTGAGTATGCACGCACTCCCCTATTTTCAGTTTTTATGTTTTGGGGTGGAAAAGCATGTCCAGAAAAACTATTATTTGCATGTTGTATTTAAATTGATTTGTATCAAACATGATTGCTATTGTATTGCTATGTCTCTCTATGTATGTCTATGCAACACGGAACATGAGAACTTACCGTACTAAGGCCCTTCCCTTATCTCTAACCATTAACTCTTTGAGCCAATGGTCATTATGGATAGTGCTATTAGGAATTGACAACTCCCCACTCGCCCTATTGCTGGAGTGCATGATACCATATTCATCTATGTAACGATAAGCATAGATCTCGATAGGGCTTCAGTCATAGGTTTGGTTGAGACTCATTGTTTGCTCATACATATACAAACTCGTTTCTCGTTATAACAATAAACTTGTATTCATTAATAGCAATCAACTTTGTTTCTCATTAAAGCAATGTACTTGTATTTACGAAAAGCCTTATTTCAAGCTCGATTTTATAAACTTGTGAACTCACAAACTATTTTCATAGTTGACGCTCATTTTACATGCTTTTTCAGGAAATAATTAGTAAGTAGATATAAAGATTCATCATCATAGAGCATGCTGCATCGTGTTGAAGCTATTATGAAGTTATATTTTGAACATTGTTGTTTTGGAAAACTTGTACTTTGTTTCTTTTTAAGCTATGGGTTGTAAACTTTTAAATACTGCTATGGTGATGTATCTTTATCTTTTGCAATGAAACCATTATCGCTGTCATATCTTGCGTTTCCGCTTTAGCGGGGTGTGACAGAAGTGGTATCAGAGCTAAAGTTATAGAGAACATCGGTTTTTCTTTAAGAAAACACAACCTATAACTAAAATTTACAAAGAAATTCTTTTTGCGTCAAACATATTACTAGTATAATTAGGTCGGGGGTTGTATCGTTGGACCTCGATTAAACATAGCCTGATCACCTATGTTTAATTAAGGAAAGATTTATACAAAGCTTGAGCTAATTATAATGGGAATATGTTCAACAAAAAATATTTGAGAAAACTTTATTTCAAAAATTCAAAACGGTTAATTTTGGTGTGTGTAAGCATTGCATATTATAGGCATGCATTGTCATTTATTTCATATCTCATTGAAACTATGTCTCACTCCACTATGTCAACATCGTCATCTTCCCGCGCTACCGCCTCAGCCGATGAGTCCGGCTACGTCACTGTTATCCTCGACATAAGCCCCCCTCCTCGGTAGAAGAAGACCCATCGGAGGACACGGAAGATACAGGGAACTCGGTGGAGATCAGCAATGAAAACGCCCCGAGTCAACGACGCGAGGCATCGCCTGCATCGGTGTTGCCACAGCCACCACTTTATGGGCTTTATGTTTGGAGGACGGCGAGGAAGAGTGTTCCCATTCCAGGAAGGATAGCCACTAGCACAGCAGGACTTGGCACGACAGGACCTAACGGGGTAGGACCCAGCGTTGTAGGACCGATTGCACCGCCACCACAGCGAGTCGTAGGGATACCTGTCAGGCAGCCAGGTATGACCCCAGAGGAGTCCCGGAGGATGCATTCGATGGCAGAGGATCTACGTCACAGTCTCGCAGTGATAGCTGGGCACCAGGATGTATTGAATGAAGTGATGACAGGGATGGAAATCCTGTTTCAGCATTCGATGGAGGCTACTGACACTGCTAGTGCTGCTAGACGAGAGGCAGGTCATGCGATGACGGCATATTATGTGCTTGGTGGGCTATTACTGATTGTGGTGTTGATGTTTCTTGTTGGGTTAGCAATTGGCATTTGGTTCTGATTTCAGTATTTTATTTTATTTGTCATGAAACGAAAACCAATGTTGGGTGTCTTTTGGGAAAAACATTTAAAACTTTACTTTGGGATTGATGTATGTTTTTTGGTTTTAAGACTATTTCAAATGGTGATGAGAAGTTTATTTTATGTTTGAAAACTTTTAATATGAGGTCAAACCCTAGAATTTATTTAGTAAATGGTTGAATAAAAAGAATTTTTCTTTTCTTTTCTTTCTCAAATCTATATGCCTAGTATTATTGCAAACCATTAGTTTGACAACACTTACGGTTTTCAAAATAGTAGTGAACTAAATATTATAAATTATTTTATGTATTTATACGTATTTCTTCTCCTGTGTCATAGAACCATGTCAGGAAGGCCTAATCGCGGGTGCCCACAGAACGAAACACCCGATGTTGCCCAAGTTGTAGCACAACAGCTCTTGGAAGCAATCCCAAACATTGTTACTCAAGTAACTGCAGGACTTAATGCTAACCAAGGAAGTAATGGAGGAAACCGGGGAAACAATGAAAGAGAATGCAACTACAAGTCCTTTATGGCTTGTAAACCTAAGGAGTTCCATGGAAAGGAAGGTGCGGTCGGGTTGCTAAAATGAATTGACAGCATGGAGTCGGTCCTTCACATAAGCAAATGCCTCGAGCGCAACAAAGTTGAGTATGCAACTTGCCTACTCCAAGATAGGGCATTGACCTGGTGGAATACTCTAGTGCAAACCCGATGCCGTGCAGCGGCATATCAGCTAACTTGGGAAGACCTAAAGAAGCTGCTGATAGAGGAGTATTGTCCCAAGGATGAACTTCAGAAGCTTGAATCTGAATTCTGGAACCATTCTATGGCTGGAACACAAATAGAGAAGTACACAGTCCGATTTCATGAACTAGCAAAACTGGTACCTCACATGGTTACTCCTGAGGAGAAACGGATAGATCGTTATATCTGGGTTCTGGCACCATAGATTCGGGGAATGGTTACCTCAGCAAACCCAACTACTATTCAGAGTGCACTAAGTCTAGCAAATCGACTAACCAATGATTTGATAAGGATGGGAGCATCGACAAAGGAAAACTCTAGTAGCAAGAGGAAGCCAACAGATCAGGGAGAGAAGAAGTATGGAGGCAAGTCAGGGAGGAAGCAGAAAGTCTCAAGAAACTTTATGGTAAGAGCCCAGGAGCAAGAACTAGTGAAAACTCAGGAACAGGAAGTCATGGAAGTGCAGGAGCAAAAGCAGTACTCAGGACGGCTTCCGAAGTGCAATAATTGTAACTTCCATCACAAGGGAGCTTGCCTAGTGTGCCAAAACTGTAAACAAACAAGCCATTACTCGAAGTATTGTAGGCTGAATAATGATGGAAAAAGGGCATGTTACGAGTGCGGGAGTACTGATCATCTCTGTAGAGCATGTCCCAAACTGAACAAAGGGCCTGGTAACAATGGACAAGGTCAAGCCAGGCAAAACTTCCAAGGAAATCAAGGTGGGCGGCCAAGAGGTGTAGCCTTTGTGATTGGTGCAGAAGAAGCTCGTCAGAACTCTGAAGTGATAACAGTTACGTTTCTCCTGAACAACCATTTTGCATCAGTAATATTCGATGCGGGAGCAGATAGGAGTTTTGTTCTTTAGCATTTAGACCGTTAATTGGCCTGAAATCGAGAAAGATGAGGAATGCTTATGCTATTGAACTTGCTGATGGGTATGAAATTAGGGCTAATGATATAATTCCTGGTTGTACTCTGAATTTAGCTTATAAACTCTTTAGCATTGACCTAATTCCTATAGAGCTAGGTAGTTTTGATGTGATAGTAGGAATGGATTGGTTATCCAAAAATAGAGCGGACATTGGTTGTTACGAGAAAGTCATTAGAGTGCCTCTCCCTAATGGAGAGACCCTTATCATACACGGTGAGAAGCCAGGAAGAAGTTTAAACATAGTATCAAGCATGAAGATTCACAAGTACCTGAAGAAGAATTGTATTGCATTCATGGCCCACGTGCTAGAAATAGAACCTAAAGCTAAGCAACTCAAGGAGACTCCAGTGGTTCAAAATTATCCCGAAGTGTTTCCGGAGGAATTGCCCGGTCTACCCCCTCACAGGAAGGTCGAATTTTGGATAAACTTAATTCCCGGAGCGGCTCCGGTAGCAAAAGCACCATATCGCCTTGCACCATCCGAGATGCAAGAACTATCTGGACAACTTCAAGAACTTCTAGACAAAGGGTTTATTCGACCAAGTTCTTCACCTTGGGGAGCCCCAATGTTATTCTTCAAAAAGAAAGATGGGTTGTTCCGAATGTGCATTGATTACAGAGAACTGGACAAGTTGGCAATCAAGAATCGATATCCCCTCCTTCGAATAGATGACTTGTTCGATTAGTTGCAAGGCGCTTCCTACTTCTCAAAGATCGACCATCGGCCAGGGTATCATCAACTAAGAATTCACGAAGGGGACATTCACAAAACAGTAATTAGAACCCATTATGGACATTATGAGTTCTTAGTCATGCCTTTTGGACTAACGAACGTACCTGCTGTTTTCATGGATTTGATGAATGGGGCCTGTAGACCATACCTAGACAAGTTTGTAATTGTATTTATCGATGACATACTTGTTTACTCGCAAACCAAAGAAGATCACAATAAACATCTGAAGCTAGTGTTGGAGCTGTTAAAGGAGCAGAAATTGTATGCCAAGTTCACTAAGTGTGAATTTTGGATTCGGGAAGTACATTTTCTTGGTCATGTGATCGGCGAAAGAGGAATTCATGTAGATCCAGCTAAGATCGAGGCAATCAAGAAATGGGAAGCCCCCAAAACCCCGACAGAAATACGACAGTTCCTAGGATTAGCTGGGTACTACAGACACTTCATTGAGAATTTCTCTAGGATTGCTCAACCATTAACATCTTTGACCCAAAAGGACAGAAAATTTCTCTAGGAAGAGAAACACGAAGAGGCGTTTCAAATCCTGAAAAACAAGCTGTGCAATGCACCAATTCTGGGTTGACCAGAAGTATCAGCGAACTTTGTAGTGTATTGTCATGCGTCTCATCAAGGATTAGGATGTGTGTTAATGCAAAAGATAAGGTCATTGCGTATGCTTCCAGACAACTCAAACCGCATGAGAAGAATTATACCACCCATGATCTAGAACTAGGAGCAATAGTTTTTGCTCTAAAGATATGGAGGCATTATTTGTACGGGACCAAGTGCACCATTTATACCGATCACAAAACCCTTCAGCATATCCTAGATCAGAAAATGTTAAACATGCGACAGAGGTGATGGGTAGAGTTGTTTAGTGATTATGATTGTGAGATACGATATCACCCAGGAAAGGCTAACGTAGTAGCCGATGCTCTTAGTAGGAAAGAAAGAGTGAAACCTTCCCGTGTGAGAGCTTTGGGAATGGTAATTCAGACAAGCTTGAAATCTCAAATCATTGATGCCCAGGAGAAAGCGTTATTCAAGGAAAATCTTCCAGGCGAGACCTTACATGGTTTGGAAGAGAGATTTGAAACCAAACCTGATGGAGTTCGTTATTTTTGATGGATTTTAGTCATAAGACATCCTATGTGTTCATACAAACCCTAATGCTTGGATCTAGGTTTCTCTATCGTACATGCTTTGAATCCAAGACTATAAACCCTAATTCTACCATATGGAAATCGACATTAACATATAATTAGGTTTATGATATTACCTTTGATTGTTATGTAGCAATAACAATCCCAATTCCACCTTGGATTGACTTTGGAAGGCTTAGAGTCACAAGTGTCACTCCTCTAATGGTTCACAAACACCATAAGCAAGAGGATGAAGAGGAGAGAGGATGGAGGCCACCAAAAACGTGTATAAACCCTAGCACAATGCTTCACCACGTTTTTGGTCCCTTAAGGGTCTATATATAGTGGGCTATTAGGGTTATCTAACAAGGAAACCCTAATTTGGATGCTTAAGCCCTAAGCAACCCATGGATTCCTTTCCTTATGGGCTTGGACGATTTCTCATGGGTTTCCCCATAGAATTCATCCACTCCATAATATAAGACAATCCATAGCCCAAATTGCAACTATCTTATAATTATAATTCCAGTCCCTTAAGTTTAATTAATCTCTTTTAGTCACAAAACTAATTACTAATTAATTCTTGACTAATATTAATTAAACAATATGATTTCTCCTTTAATATATTTTTCCCATAATATATTAATAACTCATATTTAATCCTTTCTCTCCATAATTCATCCTATCAAGTTGCTTTGGTGAAGGCAACCCAAAAGGACCATGCACCATCGGGTCAAGTACATACCAAAATAGTTATGGACTTAGACACTAATCCATCAGTCTCCCACTTGGATAAGTCTAATAACTATTATGAGTATGACTTCAGATCCTGATCTGCAATCGTAGCTTTCCAAAGCCGCTGTCAACTCTGATCATATCAGATACGCGTGTCCTTAAAATAAGGGATCATATATTCCTCCATTCTTGATATCATATGAGATATGATTTCTAATCATTCTCTTTGTACTACTTCTCGATTTCTGATTTATGACGACAGACTAATTGAACAAATCAAATTAGCCCTAGCCCGGCCGAGCATTTACGTATGTCATCACTAAACCATCGAGGGGCCCAAACATATCGCTTTTATCCTACTTTGGATAAAAGGAACGGATAAACTTTGATACAATGCTCGCTTGCACTCACGCACCGAATCACACACAACAATATGTTTTATAACACTAAGTTACTAGTGCGTTTACATATCATCAATGTGTAACCGATTCGCAAGATACAACTCACACATCTCGGTTTCAAGAATATAAGATGTTATCGTCTCACTAATCACTCGTGATACAATTCATGGAGTGATCCAAGTGAGCGTGGGTTTAATCCAATGCTCAAATCATATTCGTAAGCACTCATGAACGTTGCAGCAAACATTTGCTTATGTCTAATACTTTTCTACACAATCCACACACCAATTCACGACAGTCTTCATTCATATCTACTTCCAACATATGAAAGACTGTGGCCCGTTCGAATAATTCAATTATTCTTAATAAACTCAATTATTCTGGAAGTCAAAACATGCAAAGTGAAACACAAGAATAATACTAATCCCATATGGCCTCAAACTTTTGAGTATAAATGAAAAACCTTTTATTTATCACCATACTGATTACTCATTATTTGTCGTTTCGGGTAATCAACTTCTTACTTGAATTATTACACTTGTCCCGTGCTCCTAGCATGCACACAATGTTTACCTTTGGTTCTTACTTTTGTGAAGTAGACAAATTGAACACATTTCCAATCATTCTCATTTCACAACTCCGAATCCTTTTTCATAAGTGTAAGAATATCAAATTCTTGCTACTTATAGACTATGCTACATTCTAACACTTTATGCAACGATCCTTTCGTAATGTCACTGCACCAAAGTCACAAAGACTATTGCCAATGATATTACAAAGTTCTCTAACGGAGATTGTTACAAGACAATTCCTTAGATATGATGTCTCTCACTCAAAGTACATTCCTTTGAACATCCTTTTGCATAAAAGTTTCTAATCTAGTCATGGATTTTCAATATTTACTTCCCAATATGGACACGCTTCCATATTTTCCATATGACAACTTATTCTTAATAGAATCTTTTCTATTCATAATAAGGTCGATATGGTCCGAAACATTTCCATAATTTCCAATACTATACTTCCAACTACTCACAAGCGACCAATTCTTGTCGAACTTGAATTGTCCTTTGATAGTCGTTTAATTATTTTAGTCAAAACCGATTCTAGTCCCTTTTCCCTCTAAATGCGCTAGACATTTGGAAAATTTAGGATGGTCAAACATCAAAGCATTTGCAATCGATCCTATACCTGAAGCGTATGGGACACGACGCACAATGTTTTCTTTGCTATGTTCTCAAAATTCGAATTGTGAAAAGGAATGCCGTAATCATAATCGAAATTTTAAGAACACACTATGCACCTTTGACTAAATTTATTAACATTCCACAACCTAATCCTTTAGATTTGAAATGAAGCATAATATTCTCTCCCTTAATTATAGCCAAACAACTTTATAACCCTTACGACATTGCAAGGTATAACTCTTGTTTTCTATAATTAATATTGCCAACTTGCAATACTTTCCATAATAATCATACAATCATAACTTTTATGCTCCCACTATCATGATGATTACGATAAAACATAACACTTATGCTCCCACTAGCTTCGACATGTATTCAAAACATCTTAACTTCTAGAAAAAACAATACTTATTGAATTTCTTAAGTTCATGTTTCTAATACTTAGTGCTTTGATAATCTTTTATCAAGGCCTCTTGAATTTGTACACCTTTGCCTTAGATAGTTCATATGTGTGTCTTAAACAATTAAGACTAATTGCCAAACCTCACAATTCGAATCATGGAAAGGGATACCGTAACCATAATCGAATTTGAGAATGCAATTTTACAATCATTATCTTCTTAAAATCTTTCTTAGTGAAAGCATTTCCTCACAATCATTTTCATGAAGGAGGAAATCTTATGACACTTAGATTTTAAATGGTGTAAGTGTTCCTATCCATGTGAATTTGTCAAAACCAACGTTTACGACAAATTCAAACTCATATGGATCGAACTTTCTTAATCTTGATTTCTTGCCTTATGGTAGCGCAGCTGCCCACCACGTCTTCCAAGTAGTTAAGCATCTCACCTTTTTCCTATCAATGTACCTTTCATTGATCAAGGTGCTTTGCCTTTTATGGATTCTAACGAGAACTCATAGGACTCACATGCATAGTTAACTCAATTGGAACAGCACCGAAACAAAATAATGTCAATACGATAGGTTGTAAACCTCAACTCGTGTGCTAGTGATGATCGATTAGGTTTATTTGATTTGTTCTTGAAACTATTCAAGACCATTAAGACTCCCACTGACTCCTTGACATATAATATTCTTTTGTCAATAACCATTTCTTAACAAACAAATATTCAAGAGTTAGTGTAGTTTTTATCAAAACACTTCATAAATTGGTCCTAGTTGGTCTTTGTCTTATCCAAGACATCACAAATTTCCACATTTGATGAATGTTATAAACCTTCTTTAAACTTTTTCACTCATTGTCACAATCTTAACTTTAAGACTTGTTATGGAATGAAGTATGATTGACTTCTTGATTTTAACCATTTCTTCAATTCTTGAATCCTCTTCTTATACATACAATTGTACTAAGCCTCACTTAGAGGATCAATTGAGATATGGTTCTTAATCATTAAGACCTATCATAAAGCATAAAAGCTACTCTCCCTTCTTCTTAGAATGAAGAAACTCTTATCTTTCTGCCTACTTGATTCTTCTTATTCATTTTGCTATTGATTTAAACCTTTTTAATCAATTCCAAATTACACTTAATCTCGTAAGTATAATCATGACGAATATCTTGTTACTATTATGGCGGACTTTGTCCAACACACAACTTTGCGTACTCGATCTCCTAGTCCTTCACTTGACACTTTGTCAACGAATTTGTCTAATTTCCAAATATGAAATTTCTCATTCATCATGCAACCAAGTTGCGCGATTCCAAATTTCTGTCCAATTGAAACTTTGGGCGATGAGAAAGTCTCCCTATTTGGTAAATTCTTGACATTTCTATAAATAACATAAACAAGAATCATATCCATTCGTTGTAGAAATATTCAAACATCAATTTTCATAACGATTTCATTGCAAGGAAGTAAATAAATAAATAAATAAGTCAAACAAAATTTATTTTATTTATAAAAGCATCGGAAAACATTTGTCCTTAAAATGCAAAATCCATTGAAAACTATGTAAAAGGAAAATTTCTAACAACTCTATCATAACTATCTAAGCTCAAAATCTAATCTTCAAGTCCATGCGATCGAGATCCATTTCTTGGTGATTAGATTCATCTTGCTTTCTCAACAAGCTTCCTTTCTTTTCACCGATCCTGCGAAACACTTAAATGCAATCCTATTACATAATGTATTAAGAATCAATGAATAGGAACTTAATGGAGTTAGATGGTCGATTCTTACCTAAAGTAGAGCCATACGTTATGGACTTAGATAAGTCTAATAACAAAATAGTTATGGACTTAGACACTAATCCAATAGTCTCCCACTTGGATAAGTCTAATAACTATTATGCGTATGACTTCAGATCCCGATATGCAATCGTAGCTTTCCAAAGCCGCTGTCAACTCTGATCATATCAGATACGCGTGTCCTTAAGATAAGGGATCATATATTCCTCCATTCTAGATATCATATGAGATATGATTTCAAATCATTCTCTTTGTACTCTATCTCGATTTCTGATTTATGACAACAGACTAATTGAACAAATCAAATTAGCCCTAGCCCGGCCAAGCATTTACGTATGTCATCACTAAACCATCGAGGGGCCCAAACATATCGCTTTTATCCTACTTTGGATAAAAGGAACGGATAAACTTTGATACAATGCTCGCTTGCACTCACTCACCGAATCACACACAATAATACGTTTTATAACACCAAGTTACTAGTGCGTTTACATTTTATCAATGTGCAACCGATTCGCAAGATACAACTCACACATCTCGATTTCAAGAATATAAGATGTTATCGTCTCACTAATCACTCGTGATACAATTCATGGAGTGATCCAAGTGAGCGTGGGTTTAATCCAATGCTCAAATCATATTCGTAAGCACTCATGAACGTTGCAGCAAACATTTGCTTATGTCTAATACTTTTCTACACAATCCACACACCAATTCACGACAGTCTTCATTCATATCTACTTCCAACATATGAAAGACTGTGGCCCGTTCGAATAATTCGATTATTCTTAATAAACTCAATTATTCTGGAAGTCAAAACATGCAAAGTGAAACACAAGAATAATACTAATCCCATATGGCCTCAAACTTTTGAGTATAAATGAAAAACCTTTTATTTATCACCATACTGATTACTCATTATTTGTCGTTTCGGGTAATCAACTTCTTGCTTGAATTATTACACTTGTCCCATGCTCCTAGCATGCACACAATGTTTACCTTTGGTTCTTAATTTTGTGAAGTAGACAAATTGAACACATTTCCAATCATTCTCATTTCACAACTCCGAATCCTTTTTCATAAGTGTAAGAATATCAAATTCTTGCTACTTATAGACTATGCTACATTCTAACACTTTATGCAACAATCCTTTCGTAATGTCACTGCACCAAAGTCACAAAGACTATTGCCAATGTTATTACAAAGTTCTCTAACGGAGATTGTTACAAGACAATTCCTTAGATATGATGTCTCTCACTCAAAGTACATTCCTTTGAACATCCTTTTGCATAAAAGTTTCTAATCTAGATATAGATTTTCAATATTTACTTCCCAATATGGACACGCTTCCATATGTTCCATATGACAACTTATTCTTAATAGGATCTTATCTATTCGTAATGATGTCGATATGGTCCATCCAATATGGACACATTTCCATATTTTTCATATGACAACTCATTCTTAATAGAATCTATTCTATTCATCATAATTTCAATATGGTCCATTCGATATCATGCTTCCAACTACTCACAAGCAACCAATCCTCGTCGAACTTTGGATTGTCCTTTGATAGTTGTTTAATTATTTTAGTCAAAACCGATTCTAGTCCCTTTTTCCCTCTAAATGCGCTAGACATTTGGAAAATTTTAGAATGGTCAAACATTAAAGCATTTGCAATCGATCCTATACCCGAAGCGTATGGGACACGATGCACAATGTTTTATTTGCTATGTTCTCAAAATTCGAATTGTGAAAAGGAACGCCGTAATCATAATCGAAATTTTAAGAACACACTATGCACCTTTGACTAAATTTATTAACATTCCACAACCTAATCCTTTAGATTTGAAATGAAGCATAATATTCTCTCCCTTAATTATAGCCAAACAACTTTATAACCCTTACGACATTGCAAGGTATAACTCTTGTTTTCTATAATTAATATTGCCAACCTGCAATACTTTCCATAATAATCATACAATCATAACTTTTATGCTCCCACTATCATGATGATTACTATAAAACATAACACTTATGCTCCCACTAGCTTCGACATGTATTCAAAACATCTTAACTTCTAGAAAAAACAATACTTATTGAATTTCTTAAGTTCATGTTTCTAATACTTAGTGCTTTGATAATCTTTTATCAATGCCTCTTGAATTTGTACACCTTTTCCTTAGATAGTTCATATGTGTGTCTTAAACAATTAAGACTAATTGCCAAACCTCACAATTCGAATCATGGAAAGGGATACGGTAACCATAATCGAATTTGAGAATGCAATTTTACAATCATTATCTTCTTAAAATCTTTCTTAGTGAAAGCATTTCCTCACAATCATTTTCATGAAGGAGGAAATCTTATGACACTTAGATTTTAAATGGTGTAAGTGTTCCTATCCATGTGAATTTGTCAAAACCAACGTTTACGACAAATTCAAACTCATATGGATCGAACTTTCTTAATCTTGATTTCTTGCTTTATGGTAGCGCAGCTGCCCACCACGTCTTCCAAGTAGTTAAGCATCTCACCTTTTTCCTATCAATGTACCTTTCATTGATCAAGGTGCTTTGCCTTTTATGGATTCTAACGAGAACTCATAGGACTCACATACATAATTAACTCAATTGGAACAGCACAGAAACAAAATAATGTCAATACGATAGGTTGTAAACCTCAACTCGTGTGCTAGTGATGATCGATTAGGTTTATTTGATTTGTTCTTGAAACTATTCAAGACCATTAAGACTCCCACTGACTCCTTGACATATAATATTCTTTTGTCAATAACCATTTCTTAACAAACAAATATTCAAGAGTTAGTGTAGTTTTTATCAAAACACTTCATAAATTGGTCCTAGTTGGTCTTTGTCTTATCCAAGACATCACAAATTTCCACATTTGATGAATGTTATAAACCTTCTTTAAACTTTTTCACTCATTGTCACAATCTTAACTTTAAGACTTGTTATGGAATGAAGTATGATTGACTTCTTGATTTTAACCATTTCTTCAATTCTTGAATCCTCTTCTTATACATACAATTATACTAAGCCTCACTTAGAGGATCAATTGAGATATGGTTCTTAATCATTAAGACCTATCATAAAGCATAAAAGCTACTCTCCCTTCTTCTTAGAATGAAGAAACTCTTATCTTTCTGCCTACTTGATTCTTCTTATTCGTTTTGCTATTGATTTAAACCTTTTTAATCAATTCCAAATTACACTTAATCTCGTAAGTATAATCACATTTACTAAACTTTTAGTAAATCATGACGAATATCTTGTTACTATTATGGTGAACTTGATCAACACACAACTTTGTGTACTCGATCTCCTAGTCCTTCACTTGACACATTGTCAACGAATTTGTCTAATTTCCAAATATGAAATTTCTCATTCATCATGCAACCAAGTTGCGTGATTCCAAATTTTTTGGGCGATGAGAAACTCTCCCTATTTGGTAAATTCTTGACATTTCCATAAATAACATAAACAAGAATCATATCCATTCGTTGTAGAAATATTCAAACATCAATTTTCATAACGATTTCATTGCAAGGAAATAAATAAATAAATAAGTCAAAACAAAATTTATTTTATTTATAAAAGCAGCGGAAAAACATTTGTCCTTACAATGCAAAATCCATTGAAAACTATGTAAAAAATGAAAATTTCTAACAACTCTATCATCACTATCTAAGCTCAAAATCTAATCTTCAAGTCCATGCGATCGAGATCCATCTCTTGTGATTAGATTCATCTTGCTCTCTTATCAAGCTTCCTTTCTTTTCACCGATCCTACAAAAACACTCAAATGCAATCTTATCACATCATGTATTAAGAATCAATGAATGGGAACTTAACGGAGTTATATAGTGGATTTTACCTAAAGTAGAGCCATACATTCTGACTCTCGCATCTCTTAGGTAACTAGGGCAACTTCGTCTCCAATGCCCCTTCTTTTGGCAATAAAAGCAAATTGACTCTTTTGGAACATCACATGGAACTACTTCAGACATCGCCTCTCTCTTATGATTTAACTTTTCGATCATTGCATGTCTTTCATTGCCATTGTCTATATCCATAGAGGTCTTGAAGGCAGATTCACCAATCAACTTTGCTTTTCTATTGTGCCAAACCATTGCTGATTCGGCAGCAATAAGCATACAGGTGAGATCTATAAGGGTCACGTCGTGATTCATCATATAGTACTCTCTTACGAACTCACTATATGAGTTGGGATGTGACTGAAGAACCCAATCAACAGCCATCTCTTCACTAACAACGGATCCCATCATTCTTAGTCTATCAATGTGCGACTTCATCCTTAGGACGTGTGCACACACCGACTTTCCTTCTTTATGTTTATGTTAGGATTAAAACCTTAATTGAGATTTGATGAACAAGATGCGGGAAATAAGAACAAACACAAACATGAAGATTATGTCGAATGATCACTCGATTTATTGAATTGTGAGGAACAAATTACACTTAAGAAATAAGAATCTAACTCTACAAGAAACCTCACAACGTGGCGGCTACATTTTGCCTAACTCTTAACCCTAATTGTGAATAATACATGACTATTTATAGGGAAAAGACAAGTCTTGGGCTTTTAACCTAGAATTCATCAAAGGGGCCCATTGCCATCATCCATGGAGTGCTTTGAAACCCTACAATCTCCCCCTCAAAGTATGGAATGGATGACAATGCTTTAACTTCCAAAACAAGCATCTAGCAAATAAAAAGATCTGCAACAAGGAATATATGAAGCAATCCACGAATCTTGATTCTTCAATAGTCTTCAAACACTGGCTCTAGGAAATATAAATCAAGCACTGAAGTAATGTCTTTAAACTTCATTTTCGAATGTAATCCCAAAGAATCTTCATGAAAACCAAACCCGCCATAAAAACCCATTTCAGAATAAAGAGACCGAATCACTTCTTGTCTTTGAAGAGCTCCCCCTCCAAGTCACAATGATCTTCAAATAAGCTAATGATATAACCCATCAAAAAATATCATGTAACAACCCAAACTTTAAGATTCGTAACGCCACGTGATCGAGAAAATACAAGAAGTCGGAGATATAACAAGTCCTTAGCAGAGCTCGATGAAAAACTTCCGCTGTAAAGGATACTTCTCTGTAAAAGCTTTAGCAGAGCTCGATGAAGAACTTCCGCTGTAAAAGCTACCTTCATAATTCTACCATAAGCTTTATCAAAAATCTTCAACTTTGAAAAGTCACAAATCCAATTTCGAATGGCCATACCAAATTCTCCCCCGATTTATAATAAAAAACATGATTATAAAGCCTTCAAATGGTCATGAGAATGATCTTGAATGGATAAAAATTTACTAAGCTCCCCCGCGACAAAAAGATATACACAATGAAGTATAAAATCCGAAAAAATCGTGAAAATTTGACGTTATCACGATAAACGACTTTCCGAACCGCCAAGACTTGATGGAATCTTTATTTTTCTGTTCACGAAAAAGATATGTGCGTTAAAGAATTCAAAACTGTTCACCGGCCCTCAAATTTGCAAACTTTTCGAAAAACGGGCTGAAACTATCACTTTGCTGAAAGTTAGGGGATTAAAATAATAAATTTGCATCTTATTCCCCTTCATTTGTAATAGATTCTGGAAATAGTCCATAACCGCCAAGCTGCGAAAGTAACAGGGATCAAAAGTGTCAAATCGTGGAAGTTGTAGGGACTAAAAATGTAACTTGGTAGTGTTCTTCCCCATTTAGACGGACGATTAAAAGAATCACTGTAATGGCTACGTCAAACGAATGTTTGCAAACGAAACCTCAAGTCCAATCACGATCAACCAATAACACCGATTAAGCCTTTCGTGCGTGCCTATTGGGACTCCGAATCCGTGTCCAATAGTGCGAATATGTTCTAGATGCGAACCACAGTGTGAAACAAGGCAATTCCGATTCCTTGACTTTCGCTCCGAATCAATCCATCATAACCCAATGCGAATCTTCAATAAAACCGAATCCAATCACAGGTTCGCAGCGAATCATAGTCAATGAACGTTCGCAGGTGAAACAAACTCAAAAACTCAATTTTGACCTTTTGATTTTGACTAACGTTCGCACCGGTTACGATTTCATTCCGATAAACTCTCAAAGCCGATAATATTCGTTCTCAGTGAGTTCACTGGAACCAAAGATTTTGCATTATCATTCCATCTCGTTCCGATTGACGCCATCCAACATCACAATTTTGGAAACCAAATTCTGAGAAATTGGTACCGACTCCGAGATCTGTATTCTAATTGCAAAAACCATATGTTCTGATCACAAGCTAATCTCTGATTGGTGATTTGAGTTCCGTGAAAATCACCAAATTAATTAACACAAGTCATTTCCAGATCGAACGTGTTTTTCAATCAAAATAGCAAACTTCCTTCAATGGTTCATCAACGTACCCAGAAACTCATGAACACCAATCGATTAAAAAAACTTGAAATCTAAAGGAATCGATTCATGGGTCGATAATCACGACACGGATGTTGAGATTGATAATCACGAATGATTGAATTTAAGCACAGAACAAAAACGCAAACGGAAACGGAGACATAGATGAATATTAGGGTCAAATAAAACTGGATCGTGATTAAGCATATGGACCAGGAACAGTAAATTGACCAAAAGATTAGGCCAGATTGAAAGAATTTACGAACATATCCAATTAGGTCAAAACAGAGTAATAAAACCGATGAACTGATTCAATATGAACAGAAGAGCGAGGCAGATTAAAGAAAATACAAGATGAACAGTAGATGAACAACACAAATCTCCATGAATAGTAGATCGAATAAAATTTTTTGATTCCATACCGCCAACACACTAAAATCTTCAATAACTTGTATAGAAAATCATCAAATCAAGAACCGATACTTCAAAAATCAATAGATCTTCAAAGCCCCGCTCTGATACCACTTGTTACGATTAAAACCCTAATTGAGATTTGATGAACAAGATGCGGGAAATAAGAACAAACACAAATATGAAGATTATGTCGAATGATCACTCGATTTATTGAATTGCGAGGAACAAATTACACTTAAGAAATAAGAATCTAACTCTACAAGAAACCTCACAACGTGGCGGCTACATTTTGCCTAACTCTTAACCCTAATTGTGAATAATACATGACTATTTATAGGGAAAAGACAAGTCTTGGGCTTTTAACCTAGAATTCATCAAAGGGGCCCATTGCCATCATCCATTGAGTGCTTTGAAACCCTACAGTTTACTTGCCAAAATGGCTTGAGTGATATTGAACCTTTCAATTTTACAATCTTGTGGGTTAGGGAGAATAATTGGAGGAGGAGGAGGAAGTGAAGCATGATTTCTTGTTCCTCGATCGAATCGTGGAATATCATCTTCACGTGGAATGCTTGTTCCACGGGATTCGGGAAGACCATAGTTGTCGAACTTTGACATCTACAAAACGGGAGAAAACGAAATTCAAGTTAGTTGATTGATTGAGTCCTTGATAAATCACCCAAATGAAATTCCAAGGCTAGGACCCAACACAATATGCTACAACCTAGAAAAGGGATGCCGTAATCTAGTTGCAGAATATTTGAAGGTAAGTGAATGACGATTCACTAATTTCCACCATGAAAAACGAAAATTAAATTTAAGTTTTAAATCTATGAAAACTCCTAGATCCTTCGAGATTCATTGAACATTTCAATGGCATGTTTAAATCTCGATATGCCCCTCTTGTTTGTGACTGGGATGCCGAGGATCACAAAGCGGGTGAGAATAACCATGCAAACTTACATGGTGCCCTCACATGTTACAGTCACCTATTCGATGTGCCAGTAAACCACACACGCTCCACCGAACTATGACAAACATTGAGTCACCCTTTGCTACCTTTGCTTAGAACCATTTAGTGTGCCGGTAAACCACACACGCTCCACTAATGTCTTCGCAAGGG
Organism: Lactuca sativa; assembly: GCF_002870075.4. Classification (NCBI taxonomy): domain Eukaryota; kingdom Viridiplantae; phylum Streptophyta; class Magnoliopsida; order Asterales; family Asteraceae; genus Lactuca; species Lactuca sativa. Next base: position 129,707,453 of record NC_056628.2, read on the forward strand.
CACAAAGTGTAATTTCATGGAATTGCATCAATTCACTTTGCCTAAGTAACTAAGATTGGGAATTTGAAAAACATTTAGTTACTTTTGTACTTCATTATACTTATAATGGAAGGTTTCGTCCTATCCTACCCGTTCGGCTAACGACCCTCCACTAGTCAAGAGTGCGGTGGGTAAGAGTGGATACCCATTCAATCGCCATTTTATAGGCAATTTCCTTAAACACCCCTTATAGAACAGCTTCGTGAATGAGGCCTACTAACGGTAAGACTGAATTTTAGTTATACATATATATAATGTTAGACTTTTAATGTTATATATAGTATAGGGTGTATTTTATAACTTTTAAAATACTATGTGGTTAACTTAAACTTTTACGGATTTATTAAATCTCTTTTAATTATACTCCTTAATTAATTAATAAAACCATAAGGGTGTATTTGAACTTTTCAAAACTAGGGTTTTAGAATTTAACATTCCTAATTAACTTTTAATCAACTTTTAAATTCCAAAACTTGAGGGCAAAGTTTGAAACATTTCAAAACATTGGGGTTTAGAATTTAAATATACATCAAAATTAAACTTTTTAATCAAAATTTAAATTCCAAAACTTGAGGGCAAGTTTTGAAACCTTATTCAAAACATTAGGGTTTTAACTATTTAAATTTCAAAACAACAAAACTTTTGGGTTCAAATTTAAACTATAAAACCTAAAGGGGAAAAATTGAAACTATTTCACAAGATAATTCAAATCTAAATTACAAATAATCAAACTTTATCTAATAAAACAAGTGATTATCTAAATTTTAACAATTATCTTCTATTTAGGTAAGGATAATCACCTAATATTGAAAAGATTCGGATTTTATCACAAAAACATGTTTATGGTAATTATCCAAAAGCAAAACAGGAAGAAAATCGCGAATCTGAGCTGTCAGACCCTTTGACTCGTCGAGTCTGGACCTGGACTCGTCGAGTACAGCTGACTCGGCGAGTTCACCAAGTGACTCGGCGAGTCAAACATTCAGAAGCTCAAAAAATCGATTTTCAGTGCTTATTTCGATCAAATATGCATCAATACAATAGAAACCAATCAAGGCTCTGATACCACTGATGGATTTTGGTCATAAGACATCCTATGTGCTCATACAAACTCTAATGCTTGGATCTAGGTTTCTCTATTGTATATGCTTTGAATCCAAGACTATAAACCCTAATTCTACCATATGGAAATTGACATTAACATATAATTAGGTTTATGATATTACCTTTGATTGTTATGTAGCAATAACAATCCCAATTCCACCTTGGATTGACTTTGGAATGCTTAGAGTCACAAGTGTCACTCCTCTAATGGTTCACAAACACCATAAGCAAGAGGATGAAGAGGAGAGAGGATGGAGGCTGCTCAAACTCGTGGGAACCCTAGCAATCAGCTTAGCCACGTTTTTGGCTCCTTAAGGTTCTATATATAGTGGGCTATTAGGGTTATCTAACAAGGAAACCCTAATTTGGATGCTTAAGCCCTAAGCAACCCATGGATTCCTTTCCTTATGGGCTTGGATGATTTCTCATGGGTTTCCCCATAGAATTCGTCCACTCAATAATATAAGACAATCCATGTCCCAAATTGCAACTATCTTATAATTACAATTCCAGTCCCTTAAGTTTAATTAATCTCTTTTAGTCACAAAACTAATTACTAATTAATTCTTGACTAATATTAATTAAAAAATATGATTTCTCCTTTAATATATTATTCCCATAATATATTAATAAATCATATTTAATCCTTTCTCTCCATAATTCATCCTATCAAGTTGTTTTGGTGAAGGCAACCCAAAAGGACCATGCACCATCGGGTCAAGTACATACCAAAATAGTTATGGACTTAGACACTAATCCAACAATTTTAAGGACAGGGTCTGGATTCCAAGGGTTAACAATCTGAGAGACATAATAGTAGAGGAGTCTCATCGATCTAAATACTCAATCCACCCTGGAGCGGATAAGATGTACAAGGATCTTAAAGAGTACTATTGGTGGCCTAGAATGAAAAAGGGTATTGCCTTATATGTTGGTAAATGTTTGACATGTTCAATAGTCAAAGCTGAACATCAAAAACCATCCGGCTTGTTGCAACAGCCTGAAATTCCCCAATGGAAATGGGAGCAAATATCTATGGATTTCGTTACCAAACTTCCTAGAACTGCTAAAGGTCACGACTCAATTTGGGTCATAGTGGATCGACTGAAAAAATCTGCTCATTTTCTCCCCATTCAGGAAGATTTCAAGATGGAAAAATTGGCCCAAATCTACATTGACAAAATTGTTTCTCTGCATGGTGTACCACTATCTATCATTTCTGATAGAGATAGTCGTTTTACATCACGATTTTGGTGGATGTTACAGAAGGCACTAGGAACAAAGATAGATTTGAGCACAGCTTACCACCCTCAGACAGATGGGCAAACGGAGAGAACAATACAAACATTGGAAGACATGCTACGAGTGTGTGTCATTGAGTTCAAAGGAAATTGGGATACTCATTTGCCTCTGATTGAGTTTTCCTACAATAACAGTTATCACACGAGTATCCAATGTGCTCCATATGAAGCATTGTATGGACGCAAGTGTCGTTCGCCCTTATCCCGAGGCGACGAAGATGTATATGGATCTCCATCTGGACTATTGGTGGCCCTGCATGAAGCGGAATGTGGCATGGTTCGTGGAGCGGTGTTTGGCCTGTAGGAAGGTCAAGGCTGATCATCAGAGACCTCACGGCAAGATGCATCCGTTGGATATTCCGCTGTGGAAATAGGAAGACATCACGATGGATTTTATCACCAAGCTTCCCAGGACCGTGCAGGGAGTGGATTCGATCTGGGTCATCGTCGATCGATTGACCAAGAGTGCCCATTTTATCCCGATTCAGGATAGCATCTCGGCTGAGTAGTAGGCCGACATCTATATCCGGGAGGTGGTAGCGCGGCATGGTGTGCCAGTTTCTGTGATTTCAGACAGGGATGTGCGGTTTACTTCCAGGTTTTGGAAGAAGTTTCATGATGAGCTGGGTACTCGTCTACCTTTTAGCATCGACTTTCACCCGCAGAAGGATGGTCAAAGTGAGCGAACCATCCAGACCTTGGAGGATATGATGCAAGCATGCGTATTAGACTTCGGAGGTAGCTGGGATACCTACCTTCCATTGGCAGAGTTCTCCTATAACAATAGTTATCATGCGAGCATTGATCGTCCTCCCTTCGAGATGCTATATGGGAGGAAGTTCAGGACCCCGAAATGTTGGGGCGAGGTTGGCCAGAGGGTAATAGGGAGCACTGAGGTAGTGCTCAAGATGACAGAGAAGATTCAACAGGTCCGGAGCAGGCTTCAGACTGCTCAGAGTCGGCAGAAAAGCTATGCCGATAAGCGCAGATCATACCTAGAGTTCCAGTTCGAGGATATGGTTCTCCTGAAGGTATCGCCTTGGAAGGGCGTTATCCGATTCAGGAAGCGGGGCAAGTTGGGCCCCAGGTACATTGGACCTTTTAGGGTTATAGCCCGGGTGGGCAAGGTGGCGTATAGGCTGGATTTTCTAGATGAACTCAGTTAGATACACAACACTTTCCATGTTTCTCAACTGTGAAAGTGACTGGTGGACGACTCGGCAGTGGTGCCCTTGGAGGACATTCAGGTTGATGACAGTCTTGTTAGATTAGTGTCTAAGTCCATAACTATTTTGGTATGTACTTGACCCGATGGTGCATGGTCCTTTTGGGTTGCCTTCACCAAAGCAACTTGATAGGATGAATTATGGAGAGAAAGGATTAAATATGATTTATTAATATATTATGGGAATAATATATTAAAGGAGAAATCATATTGTTTAATTAATATTAGTCAAGAATTAATTAGTAATTAGTTTTGTGACTAAAAGAGATTAATTAAACTTAAAGGACTGGAATTGTAATTATAAGATAGTTGCAATTTGGGCTATGGATTGTCTTATATTATGGAGTGGACGAATTCTATGGGGAAACCCATGAGAAATCGTCCAAGCCCATAAGGAAAGGAATCCATGGGTTGCTTAGGGCTTAAGCATCCAAATTAGGGTTTCCTTGTTAGATAACCCTAATAGCCCACTATATATAGACCCTTAAGGGACCAAAAACGTGGTGAAGCATTGTGCTAGGGTTTATACACGTTATTGGTGGCCTCCATCCTCTCTCCTCTTCATCCTCTTGCTTATGGTGCTTGTGAACCATTAGAGGAGTGACACTTGTGACTCTAAGCCTTCCAAAGTCAATTCAAGGAGGAATTGGGATTGTTATTGCTACATAACAATCAAGGTAATATCTTAAACCTAATTATATGTTAATGTCGATTTCCATATGCTAGAATTAGAGTTTATAGTCTTGGATAACTTGCATGTACAATAGAGAAACCTAGATCCAAGCATTAGGGTTTGTATGAGCACATAGGATGTCTTATGACCAAAACCCATCAGTGGTATCAGAGCCTAGCTTGGTTTCGACTGTATTGATGCATTATATATCTGAAAAATTCGTTTTTTGGGTTTCTAGAGGCTGGACTCGCCGAGTCCATAGCTGAACTCGCCGAGTCCATAGCTGAACTCGCCGAGTCCATGGTGACTCGACGAGTCCAGGCTTGACTAGACGAGTCAAGTCGTCAGATGGAGGTTTTCTCGGGTTTTCTTGCTGTTTTTGCTTATGGATAGTTACCTTATCATGTTAGATCAATATTAATCCGATTATATGATATATTTGACTATATTTTTGATCTAAATGAAGATATTTATCAATTAATAAGATAATTGTTTCCTTATAAGATCATTGATTAATTATTTTGAGTAAATTGATAAATTGTTTTGCAAGAAATCAATAAACAAATCAAATATGGATAATTATGTAATTAAATGTTAGTTTGGATTATTTGTTATTTGATTCTTGTTGTTATGAAAAGTTTCATATTTTGCCCTTTAGGTTTTATAGTTTAAATTTGAACCCAAAAGTTTTGATGTTTTGAAATTTAAATAGTTGAAACCCTAATGTTTTGAAAAAGGTTTCAAAACTTGCCCTCAAGTTTTGGAATTTAAATTTTGATTAAATAGTTTAATTTTGATGTATATTTAAATTCTAAACCCTAATGTTTTGAAATGTTTCAAAATTTGCCCTCAAGTTTTGGAATTTAAAAGTTGATTAAAAGTTAATTAGGAATGTTAAATTCTAAAACCCTAGTTTTGAAAAGTTCAAATACACCCTTATGGTTTTATTAATTAATTAAGGAGTATAATTAAAAGAGATTTAATAAATCCATAAAAGTTTAGGTTAACCAATTAATTGAATTAAAAGTGTAATTGTTAAATGTTAACCACATAGTATTTTAAAAGTTATAAAATACACCCTATACTATATATAACATTAAAAGTCTAACATTATATATATGTATAACTAAAAGTCAGTCTTACCGTTAGTAGGCCTCATTCACGAAGCTGGTCTATAAGGGGTGTTTATGGAAATTGCCTATAAAATGGCCATTGAATGGGCATACACTCTTACCCACCGCACTCTTGACTAGTGGAGGGTCGTTAGCCGAACGGGTAGGATAGGACGAAACCTTCCATTATAAGTATAATGAAGTACAATAGTAACTAAATGTTTTTCAAATTCCCAATCTTAGTTACTTGGGCAAAGTGAATTGATGCAATTCCATGAAATTACACTTTGTGCCCTTGCGAAGACGTTAGTGAGCGTGTGTGGTTTACCGGCACACTAAATGGTTCTAAGCAAAGGTAGCAAAGGGTGACTCAATGTTTGTCGTGGTTCGGTGGAGCGTGTGTGGTTTACTGGCACATCAAATAGGTGATTGTAACATGTGAGGGCACCATGTAGTTTGCATGGTTATTCACACCCGCTTTGTGATCCTCGGCATCCCAGTCACAAACAAGAGGGGCATATCGAGATTTAAACATGCCATTGAAATGTTCAATGAATCTCAAAGAATCTAGGAGTTTTTATAGATTTAAAACTTAAATTTAATTTTCATTTTTCATGGTGGAAATTAGTGAATCGTCATTCACTTACCTTCAAATATTCTGCAACTAGATTACGACATCCCTTTTCTAGGTTGTAGCGTATTGTGTTGGGTCCTAGCCTTGGAATTTCATTTGGGTGATTTACCAAGGACTCAATCAATCAACTAACTTGAATTTCGTTTTCTCCCGTTTTGTAGATGTCAAAGTTCGACAACTATGGTCTTCCCAAATCCCGTGGAACAAGCATTCCACATGAAGATGATATTCCACGATTCGATCGAGAAACTAGAAATCATGCTTCACTTCCTCCTCCTCCAATTGTTCTCCCTAACCCACAAGGTCGTCAAATTGAAAGGTTCAATATCACTCAAGCCCTTTTGGTAAGTAAACATAAAGAAGGAAAGTCGGTGTGTGCACACGTCCTAGGGACGAAGTCGCACATTGATAGACTAAGAATGATAGCATCCGTTGTCAGTGAGGAGATGGCTGTTGATTGGGTTCTTCAGTCACTTCCCAACTCGTATAGTGAGTTCGTAAGAGAGTACTATATGATGAACCACGACGTGACACTTATAGATCTCACCTACATGCTTATTGCTGCTGAATCAGCAATGGTTTGGCGCAATAGAAAAGCAAAGTTGATTGGTGAATCTGCCTTCAAGACCTCTATGGATATAGACAATGGCAATGAAAGACATGCAATGATCGAAAAGTTTGATTATAAGAGAAAGGCGATGTCTGAAGTAGTTCCATGTGTTGTTCCAAAAGAGTTAATTTGCTTTTATTAACAAGAGAAGGGGCATTAGAGACGAAGTTGCCCTAGTTACCTAAGAGATCTAAGAGATGGGAGAGTCAGAACGTATGGCTCTACTTTAGGTAAGAATCCACCATCTAACTCCATTAAGTTCCTATTCATTGATTCTTAATACATTATGTAATAGGATTGCATTGAAGTGTTTTGCAGGATCGGTGAAAAGAAAGGAAGCTTGTTGAGAAAGCAAGATGAATCTAATCACCAAGAAATGGATCTCGATCGCATGGACTTGAAGATTAGATTTTGAGCTTAGATAGTTATGATAGAGTTGTTAGAAATTTTCCTTTTACATAGTTTTCAATGGATTTTGCATTTTAAGGACAAATGTTTTCTGATGCTTTTATAAATAAAATAAATTTTGTTTGACTTATTTGTTTATTTATTTACATCCTTGCAATGAAATCGTTATGAAAATTGATGTTTGAATATTCCTACAACGAATGGATATGATTCTTGTTTATGTTATTTATAGAAATGTCAAGAATTTACCAAATAGGGAGAGTTTCTCATCGCCCAAAGTTTCAATTGGATAGAAATTTGGAATCGCGCAACTTGGTTGCATGATGAATGAGAAATTTCATATTTGGAAATTAGACAAATTCGTTGACAAAGTGTCAAGTGAAGGACTAGGAGATCGAGTACGCAAAGTTGTGTGTTGGACAAAGTCCACCATAATAGTAAAGAGATATTCGTCATGATTATACTTACGAGATTAAGTGTAATTCGGAATTGATTAAAAAGGTTTAAATCAATAGCAAAACGAATAAGAAGAATCAAGTGGGTAGAAAGATAAGAGTTTCTCCATTCTAAGAAGAAGGGAGAGTAGCTTTTATGCTTTATTATAGGTCTTAATGATTAAGAACCATATCTCAATTGATCCTCTAAGTGAGTCTTAGTACAATTGTATGTATAAGAAGAGGATTCAAGAATTGAAGAAATGGTTAAAGTCAAGAAGTCAATCATACTTCGTTCCATAACAAGTCTTAAAGTTAAGATTGTGACAATGAGTGAAAAGTATTAAAGGTTTATAACATTCATCAAATGTTGAAAGTTGTGATGTCTTGAATAAGACAAAGACCAACTAGGACCAATTTATGAAGTGTTTTGATAAAAGCTACACTAACTCTTGAATATTTGTTTGTCAAGAAATGGTTATTGACAAAAGAATCTTATATGTCAAGGAGTCAGTGGGAGTCTTAATGGTCTTGAATAGTTTCAAAAACAAATCAAATAAACCTAATCTATCATAACTAGCACACGAGTTGAGGTTTACAACCTATCGTGTTGACATTATTTTGATTCTGTGCTGTTCCAATTGAGTTAATTATGCATGTGAGTCCTATGAGTTCTCATTTGAATGCATAAAAGGCAAAGCACCTTAATCAATGAAAGGTACATTGATAGGAAAGGTGAGTTGCTTAACTACTTGGAAAACGTGGTGGGCAGCTGTGCTACCATAATGCAAGAAATCAAGATTAAGAAAGTTTGATCCATATGAGTTTGAATTTGTCGTAAATGCTGGTTTTGACAAATTCACATGGATAGGAACATTTACACCGTTTAAAATCTAAGTGTCATAAGATTTCCTCCTTCATGAAAATGATTGTGAAGAAATTCTTTCACTAAGAAAGATTTTAAGAAGACAGTGATTGTAGAATTGCATTCTCAAATTTGATTATGGTTACGGTATCCCTTTTCATGATCCGAATTGTGAGATTTGGCAATTAGTCTTAATTGTTTAAGACACACATATAAACTATCTAAGGAAAAGGTGTATAAGTTCAAGAAGCCTTGATAAAAGATTATCAAAGCATTAAGTATTAGAAACATGAACTTAAGAAATTCAATAAGTATTGTTTTTCTTGGAGTTATGATGTTTTGAATACATGTCGAAGCTAGTGGGAGCATAAGTGTTATGTTTTATAGTAATCATCATGATAGTGGGAGCATAAAAGTTATGATTGTATGATTATTATGGAAAGTATTGCAAGTTGGCAATATTAATTATAGAAAACAAGAGTTATACCTTGCAATGTCGTAAAGGTTGTAAAGTTGTTTTGCTATAATTAAGGGAGAGAATCTTATGCTTCATTTCAAATCTAAAGAATTAGGTTGTGGAATGTTAATAAATTTAGTCAAAGGTACATAGTGTGTTCTTAAAATTTCGATTATGATTACGGCATTCGTTTTCACAATTCGAATTTTGAGAACATAGCAAAGAAAACATTGTGCGTCGTGTCCCATACGCTTCGGGTATAGGATCGATTGCAAATGCTTTGATGTTTGACCATCCTAAATTTTCCAAATGTCTAGTGCATTTAGAGGGAAAAGGGACTAGAATCGGTTTTGACTAAAATAATTAAACGACTATCAAAGGACAATTCAAGTTCGACAAGAATTGGTCGCTTGTGAGTAGTTGGAAGTATAGTATTGGAAATTATGGAAATGTTTCGGACCATATCGACCTTATTATGAATAGAAAAGATTTTATTAAGAATAAGTTGTCATATGGAAAATATGGAAGCGTGTCCATATTGGGAAGTAAATATTGAAAATCCATGACTAGATTAGAAACTTTTATGCAAAAGGATGTTCAAAGGAATGTACTTTGAGTGAGAGACATCATATCTAAGGAATTGTTTTGTAACAATCTCCGTTAGAGAACTTTGTAATATCATTGGCAATAGTCTTTGTGACTTTGGTGCAGTGACATTACGAAAGGATCGTTGCATAAAGTGTTAGAATCTAGCATATTCTATAAGTAGCGAGACTTTGATATTCTTACACTTATGAAAAAGGATTTGGAGTTGTAAAATGAGAATGATTGGAAATGTGTTCAATTTGTCTATTTCACAAAAGGTAAAGAACCATAGGTAAACATTGTGTGCATGCTAGGAGCATGGGACAAGTGTAATAATTCAAGTAAGAAGTTGATTGCCCGAAACGACAAATAATGAGTAATCAATATGGTGATAAATAAAAGGTGTTTTATTTATACTCAAAGGTTTGAGGCCATATGGATTAGTATTATTCTTGTGTTTCACCTTGCATGTTTTGACTTCCAGAATAATTGAGTTTATTAAGAATAATCGAATTATTCGAACGGGCCACAGTCGTTCATATGTTGGAAGTAGATATGAATGAAGACTATTATGAATTGGTGTGTGGATTGTCTAGAAAAGTATTAGACATAAGCAAATGTTTGCTGCAACGTTCATGAGTGCTTACGAATATGATTTGAGCATTGGATTAAACCCACGCTCACTTGGATCACTCCATGAATTGTATCACGAGTGATTAGTGAGACGATAACATCTTATATTCTTGAAACTGAGATGTGTGAGTTGTATCTTGCGAATCGGTTGCACATTGATGATATGTAAACGCACTAGTAACTTGGTGTTATAAAACATATTGTTGTGTGTGATTCGGTGCGTGAGTGCAAGCGAGCATTGTATCAAAGTTTATCCGTTCCTTTTATCCAAAGTAGGATAAAAGCGATATGTTTGGGCCCCTCGATGGTTTAGTGATGACATACGTAAATGCTCGGCCGGGCTAGGGCTAATTTGATTTGTTCAATTAGTCTGTCGTCATAAATCAGAAATCGAGAAGTAGTACAAAGAGAATGATTAGAAATCATATCTCATATGATATCAAGAATGGAGTAATATATGATCCCTTATCTTAAGGACACGCGTATCTGATATGATCAGAGTTGACAGCGGCTTTGGAAAGCTACGATTGCAGATCAGGATCTGAAGTCATACACATAATAGTTATTAGACTTATCCAAGTGGGAGACTGATGGATTAGTGTCTAAGTCCATAACTATTTTGGTATGTACTTGACCCGATGGTGCATGGTCCTTTTGGGTTGCCTTCACCAAAGCAACTTGATAGGATGAATTATGGAGAGAAAGGATTAAATATGATTTATTAATATATTATGGGAAAAATATATTAAAGGAGAAATCATATTGTTTAATTAATATTAGTCAAGAATTAATTAGTAATTAGTTTTGTGACTAAAAGAGATTAATTAAACTTAAGGGACTGGAATTGTAATTATAAGATAGTTGCAATTTGGGCTATGGATTGTCTTATATTATGGAGTGGATGAATTCTATGGGGAAACCCATGAGAAATCGTCCAAGCCCATAAGGAAAGGAATCCATGGTTTGCTTAGGGCTTAAGCATCCAAATTAGGGTTTCCTTGTTAGATAACCCTAATAGCCCACTATATATAGACCCTTAAGGGACCAAAAACGTGGTGAAGCATTGTGCTAGGGTTTATACACGTTTTTGGTGGCGTCCATCCTCTCTCCTCTTCATCCTCTTGCTTATGGTGCTTGTGAACCATTAGAGGAGTGACACTTGTGACTCTAAGCCTTCCAAAGTCAATTCAAGGAGGAATTGGGATTGTTATTGCTACATAACAATCAAGGTAATATCTTAAACCTAATTATATGTTAATGTCGATTTCCATATGCTAGAATTAGAGTTTATAGTCTTGGATAACTTGCATGTACAATAGAGAAACCTAGATCCAAGCATTAGGGTTTGTATGAGCACATAGGATGTCTTATGACCAAAACCCATCAAGTCTGAACTACATTGAGTGATCGGTGGCAATTCTCGACCGGAATTCGAAGGATTTGAGGAACAAAAGAGTGGAACTCGTGATGGTGCAATGGCAGCACTGGAAGGGGTCGGAGTGGACTTGGGAGACGGTGGACGAGATGATGGAGCATTACCCCGAGCTGTTTCAGGATCGAGCAGCAGACTTTGAGGACGCAGTCTAAAATAAGTGGGGGAGATTTGTAGCACCTGGTTCTTGGTACGTATTCTTTTATTAATTCTTTAATATATTTTGCATTTTGGCCTTGGACTCGGCAAGTTGAAGGACCAACTCGCCGAGTAGAAGCGGGATGAAACGCGGGGTTTAAGTTGTGGACTCGACGAGTCGGGTCCCGGACTCAGCGAGTAGGCCCTATCTGGACAAAAACCCTAACTCGAGGGTTTGCACCCTATTTAAACATCTTAACTCGGCCTCCTTCGTCCCATTTGCTCCCAGAGGACCCCCATAGCAAACCCTAGCCATTATTGAAGCAATCTAAGGCATGTGGAGTAATTTTAGTGCTTTTATGATCCAAGGAAGGAAGGAAAAGCTTGAAGGATCAAGAGGAGGCTAGAAGGATCTGATTTTGAGCATCATTTGCAGTTTTCAGAAGGTATAAAGTCTATACCTTATTTGTTCTTTTGTTAGATCCCATTTTGTGGAATTCTAGGGCTTTTCGAAGCCATTTTGGTCAGCAACCATGATTGCAAGCATGGTTAGGAGTTGATGTTTCAGATCTAGGTCCTTATAGGGGTTTCAAGGCAGAAAGGAGTGGCTTTTACACTCAAATAAGGCCCCATGCATTGTAAGAGCTTGTTTTAGGACCTTTTAAGCTCAAAGTTCCATGCATGCACGTAAAGTTTGTAAATTTACGTGCTAGATCGATTGTAGAAGCATAGATATATCTTTTGATCAAGGGTTGTATGTCTGAAATCGAAGATTTAGTGAGAGGATGTGATCGACTCGGCGAGTCCATTCTTGGACTCGGCGATTCCAAGGTTTTGTCCCATATCAGTTGTAGGTCGAAAGGACCCGGTTGAGTGTGTAAAGGTTTTAGGGAGTCCCGAGGAGTGACCCAATGTTCTGAACTAAGCCAATGTTCGGGAAATTCATGGGACTCAGCGAGTCCAAGGCAATCTTCTTAAGGATGAAGAGGAACTCGACGAGTTGTTCATACAACTCAGCGAGTCAAGGACAGGACTTGTGTATCAGTTGAACATGAACTCAACGAGTTGTTCATACAACTCGGCGAGTCGGATGAAGATTCAGTCGATGTTCAATTAGAAGGAAAACTCGTCGAGTCATCTCCTAACTCGACGAGTAGAGACGGGTATAAGGACAAATGAAAGGATAGGGACTCGGCGAGTTGGCGAGCCAACTCGGCGAGTCAGGTCAACTGGAAGTTGACTTTGACTTTGACTTTGACTTGGTCAAGGGTAAAATGGTCATTTTACCCTAAGAGTAGATATGAGTTCTGACTAAATGTTTTGTGGGAATTATAGCCGGAGGATTTCCGGAGTAGCAGCGGCAGTAGTTAGAGGATTCCCACATAGATCAACAGCTACTACGAGGTGACTTACCTTCTAGTAGCGGTGGGTCTACATCCATACTTCTGGCCCACCAGTAGGAGTTGTATGTTAGATGATTATCTTTGTGATATCATCTAGGTTTGCTACTACCTGATATGTTGTATGCTGGCATGATATGTTATATGTGATAGTAGTAGAGTTTGGTTGTTAGGACCGAAGGGTAGGTCAGGCACCCTAGATATGTCTGACGGTATGTGATTATATGTTTATATGCTGGCATGATATGTTATATGTGATAGCGGTAGTTGGAGGGGAATACTCCACCGAAGGGTAGTTCGGACACCCCAGATATGTTTGATAGTATGTTTATGTTATGATATATGTGACAGTAGCAGTAGGGGGTGGAATAGTCCCCGAGGGTCGGTTGTTAGGACCGACAGGTAGGTCAGCACCCCAAAATGGCTTGACACGGGTCGGTCGGCACCCTAGAATGGTCGTACGGGTAGGTCGGCACCCTAGAATGGCCGTACCGGGTAGGTCGGGCACCCCATAATTGTCTGGCAGTATGTATGTTATGTGATTGTATGGTATGTCGTACGATGGGGGAACTCACTAACCTTTGTGCTTATAGTTACAATTTTGGTTTCAGGTACCACTTCATCGAAGGGGAAGAAGCTGGCGTGGTAGCAACACATCAGACACACACATTGTTTTCCACACTACGAGTTATTCTGGGATTTGTACTCTGACATTATTATGTTACGATTCGGTTTTTAGACACGAGACATCTTTTTATGAAATGATATGACCGGCTGACATTTTGTTACAAATGTTTCCTTAATCAAAAATGAAATTTTGGACGTGAAAAATTATGTCATTACATATAAAAACATTTTCTCCAACATGGTACTGAAAGCATTTGACTCCTCTCGGATTTGGTGACTTTTTGGTTCTTAATGCTAGTTGACTTTCACTAATTACATGCTTAATGAAAATTGTGACATTGACTTAGAAAATTGTTATGAGCTTGTCTAACCATTTTAACAACTAAGAAAAGTCTAGGTAATCTCAAGCTTCTTGGGTTACTATAGCCAAATTAAGGATTTAAAACAAGTATTGCACCATTGGATTCGAATGATATGTTCATCAAAAGTCAAAGTGAGGAAACTTTAAGTCAACCATCTTTCTCTTATTGATTTTACATCAAACTCTTGTTTTTATTGAAATTGTCTATTTAAATCTTAGTTTAGTTTTAGTTTATTTCAAGTATTTCAAAAGAACAAACCCCCATTTTTACTTTTATTGACATTTTACAAGTACTTTTACAAAGAGATTTCTCATAGAGTTATAAAATTGGACCAATCTCCATGGATACGATCCATTTACCACTATACACTATTTTAATGTAAAATATTTAGGGTTATTAATTTTGTTGGCGTCGACAACCATCAGAAAGCTAGCTAGTTGATAAGTTAGCTAGATAGTATAAAATAACATATAAGTACATGTAAAAATATGTGTTTATTGTAACTAATAAAATGTATTTTTTATGAGAATTTAAAAGAAATGTATAATATAGATGAAATACTAATTTGAGTAGATTACTAGATTTGAAATACTAGTTAATAAGCTTTTTTTCCTTGTCAAACATTACTACCGAAAAATGCTCGAAAAATAAACTACTTGTTGCGCGCCAAACAATATGTAAATGTTTTGTTGATTACACAACACATAACCCAATTTGTCAAAAGTTTGTAGGTCATAAAAGATCTCCTACCAGATAAGACGGAGCTTCATCCAACCATTTGCCTTTCCAAGAGGAAGGTGTCTTAGTATATAAAGGAGTTAATTCGGTTCTTGCATCCTCAACTTTTCCAAATTAGAAGCGAGATGAGCTCAATCATCTGAAGGCACTTCAGCTTGATAACAAGCTATAAATATCAAAAATGTTGAATACACCATTATTCTTATGGAATACCCTTATTGGTATGGAAGATCCCCTATCAAATCAATGGGTCATGCATATCCGAATATTGGAAGACATGGATGCTGCTCTATCCCGAAGATACGGAGCAACCTACTCTTTATTTGAGTAGGTACATTAAATTCTCCTAGCACTTAATACTTTACCTTTTTTTGTCTCCATCGAGAGATAAAAAAATGTACCAACCATAAAATTAATAAAAATTTAAAATTTTTTCAAGCATCCCAAAACCATTACTTATTACAAAATGTTTTCAAAATGGTTTCATATCAGAGTATCCCAGATATCCAAATCATAAAATGTGAGGAAATACATGACCAAACCTTCGCCTTCCCGTGATAATATGAAGTACCTGAAACCATAAACCACACTGTAAGCCCGAAGCTTAGTAAGTTCCCCGAAAATACTCATACAACAATCAGACACATATAATACCAACATACTATGGCCCATTCAAGCATTGTGTTGGAATGCCAACATACTACGAGTCCAATCATCCTCAGGATTGTATACCCCTCGGCTCACAACCATCCGGTTGGAATGCCCACATACAATGAGTCCAGTCATCCTGAGGATTGAATACTCTCGACCCACAACCATCGGGTTGGAATACTCTCGGCCCATAACCATCAGGATGGAATACCCACATACAATAAGTTCAATCATCCTCGGGATGGAATAATCTTGGTCGACAGCCATCGGGTTGGAATGCCCACATACAATGAGTCCAATCATCCTTGGGATGGAATACTCTTGGCCCACAACCATCGGGTTGGAATGCCTACATATAATGCACATATATCAGATAATCACATAACAGTCTATAGACAGTCAAACCGATATACAGATACTAATCATAACAACATCCTATCTACCAGGATACAGATCATAACCACATAGAAATGTCCTACCGATCTAACAGATCAAAAAAGTAACCAAACACAGTGTCGAACGAAACTGTAAAGATCAAATTCTTGAATCACAGCTCTAAAATCAAACACCTATAATCACTATAGTAACAATTCCATCAAGACACAAATTACCAAAATACCCTCAGAAGTCAAACTTCGTCAACCCTGGTTAAAGTCAAAGCAACAGTCAAGGTCAATAGTCCATGTTGACCCGACTTATCGAGTACATCTACTAACTCATCGAGTTCCTCAAGAACTAAGAAAAGGCGAAACCCCGAGTCAACTCGTCGAGTTGCCAAGCAACTCGTCAAGTCTATGTTGTATCTAAAAGATCGGAAAAACCTTAACCAACTCGTCGATTTATCTCTCCAACTCACCGAGTTCACTCAGACTCCATAAAACGGGAAAAACCTTATCTAACTTGTTGGGTTGGCTAGGCAACTCGTCGAGTTCCTTCAGTCATTTTCTCATTCAGACGCTTTTAAGCGAAACCAACGCTCCAAACTATAGATCTAGCCTCCCAGGGTGTA
Organism: Lactuca sativa; assembly: GCF_002870075.4. Classification (NCBI taxonomy): domain Eukaryota; kingdom Viridiplantae; phylum Streptophyta; class Magnoliopsida; order Asterales; family Asteraceae; genus Lactuca; species Lactuca sativa. Next base: position 129,723,890 of record NC_056628.2, read on the forward strand.
GTTACCACGTAAAGTTCTCGAATTTACGTGCATGCAAGGTCTCATGAGGCTAAAACACTCAAAACTAAGCTTAGGAAGAGGTTTAGGGCATGAAGAAGGGCTAAGACTAGATAAAGTCGACAAATTTATGCCTATGGAGCCTAGAGGAGTTCAGATCTTAGACCATGTCCTCATGAAAAGCTCAGACTTGAGAATGACTCCATTTTGCACCAAATATGACCATATACTTGCATAAAAGGAGATCTATGAAATGGAAAGCCGAGGTAAAGACTTTTTTACCTCCAAATGGATGCCAAAACGTAAAAGATGTTGGATCTACGAGCTCCTTCTTGTTCTAAGCTTCTCAATCTTCATGTCTCTTTAAGAATGCACCAAACACACACACTTTAGCCTCATACACACTCAAAATCGGAGGTTAGCTCGATTAGGGTTTGCTTCTGGATATGAAGGCGGTAAAGGTTGCTGGAGGGAAGACTTAAGGTCCTTTGAATAGGGTGCGAACCCTAAAAAATAGGGTTTTCATGCACATCCTCAACTCTTCGAGTTGGGTCCTCTAACTCGTTAGCCTGATCAGCTACACGACGAGTTGGGGCAGCCAACTCGTCGAGTAGGTCCAAAAATATGAATTTAAAAGCTTTAAATTTATACCTGGGAGTCAGGATGCACAATTCTCCCCCACTTGAACTAGACTTCATCCTCGAAGTCTGCTGCGGTGAACAACTCCGGATAATGCTCCCACATCTCGAATTCTGGCTCCCAAGTCCACTAGGATCCCCTTCGATGCTCCCATTATACATTTACCAAAGGTACCTCCTTGTTCCGTAGAAGCTTCACTTTCCTCTCCAAAATGGCCACTGGCCTCTCCACGTAATTCAGGTGCTCATCAACATGAATATCATCTAATGACACCACTGCCTCCTCATCTAATATGCACTTTCGCTGTTACGAGACGTGGAAAGTGATATGAATCTGATTGAGCTCCTCCGGAAGATCCAGTCTATATGCCACCTTTCCGACCCTGGAAATAATTCGAAAGGGTCCAATGTATCGGGGACCCAACTTCCCCCTCTTCCTGAAATGGATCACACCCTTCCAAGGTGAGACCCTCACTCGTCGACCTGAAACTCTAACTCGGATCAGCATCGGTTGGCATAACATTTCTGCCGACTCTGAGCAGTTTGCAACCGATGCGGGATTTACTGAATCTTGTTGGTAGTCTGCAAAACTACGTCGGTTCGAACCATCACCCTATGACCAACCTCGCCCCAACAGACCAGGGTACGACATCTATGTCCATACAACAGCTTGAAAGGTAGAGCACCAATGTCAGATTAATTGATGTTGTTGTAGGTGAACTTTTCAAGGGGTAGGTAGGAATCCCAGCTCCCACTAAAGTCCATGACGCATGCCCTCAACATATCCTCGAGGGTCTGTATCGTTCGCTCACTCTGGTCGTCTGTCTGTGGATGATAAGTTGTACTGAATTGCAGTCGCATGCCGAGCTCCTCGTGGAACTTTTGCCAGAATCAGGTGGTGAACCGAACGTCACGGTCTGAAACGATAGAGACTGGAACCCCATAGAGAGCAACGGTCTCGTGGATATACATGTTGGCTAGCTTCTCGGTCGATGAGTTCTCTCGAAGGGGCAGAAAATAAACACTCTTGGTCAATCGATCCACGATGCTCCAAATACCATCGAGACCCCTTTTCGTCTTCAGCAGCTTGGTGATAAATTCGATTCTGATTTGTTCCCATTTCCACATGGGAATCTCCAGAGGATATAGCTTGCCATGCAGCCACTGATGCTCGGCCTTGACCATCATGCAGGTAAAGAACCTCTCAACGTACCAAGCGATCTCTCGCTTCGTACATGGCTATCAATAACTCAAACTCAAATCCCGATACATCTTGGTGGTCCCTGAGTGAATAGAGAAACGAGACTTATGAGCCTCCTCCAACACGATCTGCCTAATTCCGCCAGACACCGGAACCTATACACGATCGCAGCCGGTCAACAACCCACAATTATCCAGAACAAACCGAGCGATCTCACCCATGATCCTATCAATCTTCTAATTTTCCTCTTGCACTCCCTCGGTTTGAGCCTCTATGATTAATCCCACTAGTGGAGAATCCACTGATATCCTCATACATTCCGCTGGAACAGAAGGTCCAGCCGACTTATAGCTCAGGGTGTCCACAACCACATTCGCTTTACCCGGATGGTAAACGATCTCGCAGTCATAATCCTTGACTACGTCCAGCCACCTACACTTCCTCATGTTCAGGTTTGGCTGGTCCATGATGTGTCTCAAACTCTTGTGGTCCGTGTAGATGGTACATCGGACCCCGTAGAGATAATGTCTCCAAATCTTGAGAGCGAATACCACCGCTCCCAACTCCAAATCATGTGTGGGATATCTCGTCTTGTGCGGCTTCAGCTGCCACAAAACATAGCTACCATTCATCCCCTCTGCATGAGGACTATCGCTAATCTGGTGACCGATGCATCATAGAACACCACGAAATCCTCAACTCCCTCAAGGAGTGTCAAAATCGGCGCCTCACAGAGTCGCTATCGCAGACTCTCAAATGCAGTCTGCTACTCAGAGCCCCACCGAAAATCCACCCTTTTCCTCGTCAAACGAGTGAGGGGTACCACAATCTTGGAGAAATCCTGTATGAATCTTCGATAGTACCCTACTAATACGAAGAAGCTCCTGATATCCGAGGGAGATTTCAGAACCTCCCACTGCATAACCGACTCAATCTTGGCTAGATCAACCAAAATCCCATCCTGGTTAACGAGATGTCCAAGGAACTGAACCCCTCGCAGCCAAAACTCGCACTTCAGGAACTTGGCATAAAGCCATTCTCGCCTTAAAACTCCTAAGAGCTCACAGAGATGCTCATCAGGCCGCTCCCTGGTCTTGGAATACACCAAGATGTCATTTATACACACAATGACCGAGAGATCGAGCATCGGTCTGAACACCCGATTCATCAGGTCCATAAATACTGCCGGTGCGTTGGTGAGCCCAAACGGTATCACCACGAACTCATACTGTCCGTAACGAGTCCGGAACACGATCTTCTCCACGTCCTCCTCCGTCACTCTTACTTGATTATACTCGGACCTCAAATCTATCTTGGAAAACCAAGATGCTCCCTGTTACTGAATGAAGAGATCATTTATTCGTGGGAGGGGATACAGTTCATAACCGTCAACTTTTTCATCTCCTGGTAGTCAATGCACATCCAGTGTGGACCATCCTTCTTCCCGACAAAGAGAATCGGTGCTCCCCATGAAGAACTGCTCGGACAAATGAATTGCTTGCTTAGCAGTTCCTATAACTGAGATGACAACTCCTGCATCTTGGGTGGTGCAAATTGGTACAATGCCTTGGCGATAGGGGCCACACCTGACACTAGGTCGATCCTGAACTTGACCTGCATCTTCGGAGCCACTCCGGGTAACTCCTCCGGAAACACATCAACAAAATCTATAAGCATTGGAACCTCAGAAATTGAGACCTGATCCCTAACCTGTGTATCCACCACATAGACCAAACAACTCGCACATTCATGTGGAATATACTGCGAGCCCTCAAAGCTGAGCAAAATTCTGAACCCAACCAGGTGTCATCGCCATAGATAATCAGTTCTCCCCCACTTGGGGGTCGAACTACCACATGCTGACCTTCGCAGTCGATAATGGCACCGAAGTAACTCAGCCAGTCCATATCCACTATCACACAAACGTCTCCCATTAGAATCAGAATCAAGTCAATCGGAAGGGACACCCCGAATATCTCTAGATCACAATCCCGATACACCGATAAAGCAGAATCCTTGTGTTCATTGGCGATGGAGAATCGCAACGGACACTCTAGCTCTCCTAAAGGCAATCCAAACCCTTTGCTAAACGACCAAGAGACAAATCACCCACTCGCCCCTTGAGTCAAACAATACAAGAGCAGGCAAAAAGTTCACTAAAAACGTGCCTAACACAAGTACAACACATATGAGCATAAAATAAATATAATCAACAAGGTAAGAAATAGAAACATACCAGCTACCACATCTGGTGCTGTCCAGCCCTCCTCGGCCGTAAGCTGGAATGTATGTCCGCGATCCCTCTGAGGCTCTACCCTACCCTGACTTCCGTCACTGATCCATAACGTGGCCGGTATTGGAGCCTGTGCCGACTTGGCAGTTGGTAGGGGAAACTGGGCCTTCATATGGACCACCTACTCATAATGATAATATAGTCTAACCCCAGAAGCTGGAGTCGGCCGCTTACAATCCTTAACGATATGACCCTGCTTGCCACACCTGTGGCACCCAGAAGAAGATCGACAAACCCCATCATGCATCTTGCCTTACTTCCCATAAGTGCGGCCCTTTCGGCCCCCAGATCATGTATCAGCGGTCTTAGAGTTCTTCGATATAGGCTGCGACTGCACCGGGGCCTGCCTCTGCTCCCTCAACTGGAGCTCGATCCCCAGCTCACGCCACCTAGCAGCCTCCTGTAACTCCAGTAGAGTATCACAACGCTGTGTAGCAATAAACTTTCGGATGTCAATCTTGAGCATGCTCAGATAACAACCTCCTCTCAACACCTATCCTGGCCCAACACCCGTAGCCGCCACAACTACAGAGGCTATAACAGCAGCAATCTCACCAATGGCTACGTATCTTCCATCAAAGTACTCCATCTCCGATATTTGTACCCAAACAATATCAACAACCACCTCTCAGATGATCTCCCTGACACGATCCTCTATCAATGTTGGCCTATCTTGGCTGCCAGCTCCCGATCCTGACCATGATTCGGTCTCAAATCGCCTTGTAGTCACCAGAATGAAAAATATATCAGGAAGATATTAGATAATCCGCATAAACAATGATGGAAAACCAACTCCCAACAAAACCCTAGGGGCTGTGACTTCCTTGCTACACGTATGGGTCCTGTGTTTTCAATAGTACGGGCCCATAGTACCTTCCACACCTACCCATACTTGTCTCAAGTGTCATCACAATGCCCTAAAAATATACACAAGCATAGGCAAGCGCTCCATCCTTGCTCCTAGAAGAAGGATAAATATCTCACAACCTGCCGACTGACCCCACACAACTCATCCATGAAACTTCTACCAACCCTGCAACACTAGTGTATGCTAGCCATACATAACGTTGGACCGTATAGACATTCGAGTACCTAATCCTACCCTAAGCCCTTAATCAAACAAGAACAGAAAATAAGGCCAAACCAAACATTCTCAGGTTATCAAATCTTAGTTGTATACGACCCTGATGCATACACTAAGCAACTATAGTAATGATGTCAATTTCATATAAGAAGAACCCTAGACTATCAGGCATCATATAATCAATAATTCTATCATGTAATTCCTATAGATCCTTAGCCTATCACTAGCATGTTGTTCTAAAATATCACAATATCCATAACAGTATGGTATTTTGGGGTCTAATTACTGGCTCCGGTTGATCGTACACTTCACATCCTCTTTTAGTATTCTGAAAACCATTTTGAAAATCTTTTCCTTGTTTTCAGACTGGATTCACATGAATGTTCATCCAATTAACTCAAACTAAGGCTCTGATACCAACTTGTAGCAGCCTCATAACATTGATAAAAATTTAAAACTTTTTCATGTATCCCAAAACCATTACTTATTACAAACCGTTTTCAAAATAGTTTCACATCAGACTATCCCATAAATCCGAATCATAAAATGCGAGGAGGTGCTTGATCAAGCCTTCTCCTTCCTGCGATCCTCAGAAGTACCTGAAACAATAAACTAAACTGTAAGCCCGAAGCTTAGTGAGTTCCCCCAAAATACTCATACAACAATCATACACATACAATAACTACATACTATGGCCCATTCAACCATCGGGTTGGAATGCCAACATACTATGGGTCCAATCATCCTCGGGATGGTATACCCTCAGCCCACAACCGTCGGGTTGGAATGCCCATGTACAATGAGTCCAGTCATCCTCGGGATGGAATACTCTCAGCCCACAACCATCGTGTTGGAATGTCTACATACAATTAGTCCAATCTACCTCGGGATAGAATAATCTCGGCCCACAACCATCGGGTTGGAATGCCCACATACAATGATTCTAATCATCCTCGGGATGGAATACTCTCGGCCCATAACCATCGGGTTGGAATGCCCACATACAATGAGTCTAATCATCGTTGGGACGGAATACTCTCGGCCCACAACCATCAGGTTGGAATGCCCACATATAATAAGTCTAATAATCCTCGGGATGGAATACACTTGGCCCACAACCATCAGGTTGGAATGCCAACATACAATGCACATATATTAGATAATCACATAACAGTCTACAGAGAGTCAAACCGATCTACAGATCACTAAGCATAGCAATATCCTATACCAAAACACCGATCTAACAGATGAAAATAGTAACCAAGCAGGATAACAATTCTAAGGGCCGGCCTGGGTGCCTTTGACGTTGTCAGTATAGTGAGGTAAACTCACCTCACAATGTTGAACAGAATTGAAAAGATCAGATTCTCTAATCACGGTTCCAAACTTAAACACCTATAATCACCATAGGACCAATTCCATCAAGACCCAAATTACCAAAATATCCTCAGAAGTCAAACTTGGTCAAACCTGGTAAAATTCAAAGTCAACAATCAAGGTCAACAGTCCATGTTGACCGATTCGTCGAGTTCCTCAGGAACTCAGAAAACACGAAACCCCAAGTCAACTTGCCGAGTTGCCAAGCAACTCGTCAGGTCTATGTTGTGTCCAGAAGATCGGGAAAACATTAAGCAACTCGTCGAGTTATCTCTCTAACTTACCAAGCTCACTCAGAATCCATAAAACGGGGAAACCCTTATCCAACTCGTTGCTAGGAAACTTGTCGAGTTCCTTCAGTCATTTTCTCATTCAGACGCTTTTGAGCGAAACCAAGGCTCCAAACTGTAGATCTAGCCTCCCAGGGTGTAGTTACCATATAAAGTTGCAGACTTTCGTACATGCAAGGTCTCATGTGGCTACAACACTCAAAACTAAGCTTAGAAAGAAGTTTAGGGCGTGAAGAAGGGCTAAAACTAGATAAGGTCGACAACTTTATGCCCATGGGGCCTAGAGGAGTCCAGATCTGAGACCATTTCCTCATGACAAGCTCAGACTAGAGAATGACTCCATTTTGCACCAAAAATGACCATATACTTGAATAAGAGGAGATCTAAGAAATGGAAAGCCAAGGTAAAGACTTTTTACCTCCAAATGGATGCCAAAACGAAATAGATGTTGGATCTACAAGGTCTTTCTCGTTCCAATCTTCTCAGTCTTCAAGTCTCTTCAAGAATTCACCAACCACACACACACTTTAGCCTCATATACACTCAAAATAGGAGGTTAGCTCGATGAGGATTTGCTTATGGATGTGAAGGTGGTAAAGGTGGATAGAGGGAGGACTTAGGGTCCTTTAAATAGGGTGAAAACCCTAGAAATTAGGGTTTTCATGCACAGTCTCAACTCGGCGAGTTGGGTCCTCCAACTCGTCGAGTAGGCTTCATAATCCATGTGGCCAGATCATTTTCTACACAACAAGTTAGGGCAGCCAACTCGTCGAGTAGGTCCAAAAATATGAATTTAAAATCTTTAAATTTATACCTGGGAGTCGGGATGTTACAAAAAACATCAAAGAAAGAAGATACAAGGAAAGACACAAGGAGGACGAATTTATGAAGAAAATATGAGTAATATTACATGTAATGGATCTTAGTAGCCCGAAGATTTTTTAAAAAAGTGATGGACTTACCGTAGCAATCACATGAAGCCTAATGTGGAGTTCTATTATGACTTGTGGGGAGATAATTTAAACCTGAAATGGACATTCCCAAAATTGGTCCACAAACTTTTAGTCCTAGCTTAATGAAGCGTGGAGAATGGAAGAATCGAGAATTAATCATGAGCACAACAATACCCATTTTTAGTATAGTTGAAGGAAGAATGGTGATGAATTGATAGAAATTGTGTGAGATGATTTTCATGTAAGAAGATCATGAAAGGGTTGAATATGGGAGGGAAATGACTATATAAATTATTGAAATCAATAATACTAAATTGTAGAGAGAATAAAATCAATCTTCACTAAATACATGTTCATTAAATGAGTGACACATCAATCATGACTAGAGTTGTAAATGAATCAAACGAACACGCATAAGCATTTGTTCATGTTCATTTGTCTATGTTAATCGGACAAACGAACAAACGCGAATGGATAAATGGAGTGCCTCCGTAAGTTGATGTAGCATGGCCACCATACATCAATGAAGCAGCTACACCACTCCTATACATTGTGAGTGTAAGGCTTCGTTAGACCTGCTACGATTCACTATAATCTCTCTCCTTCTCTCTATCTGTCTCTTTTTTCCCCTGTTTTCTCTCTTTCCCTTTCTATATCACTACTTCCGTACTACTGAAACACCATTTCCCACTACTAGTGACTTGATATATTTTGTGAGATGGAAGGATTTTATGTGATATGACAGTTCTAAACGCTTAAGATTCACAAAACCATTCATTTTAGCCTAAAATAAGTTTCAAAATAAAATAAATTTTCAAATCCTTCTTCTTTTGAATAAAATTTTGTGTTGCAAAAAATGTGTAATTGTGTTCAAAAATATATTAAATTTTTTTTTTCTTTGACTGAAATTGAAAATCAAATAAAAAAAGTTCTTTTAGGTATTTTCAAATACTTTAGCACAAAAGAATATATTTTTGGATTTTTTATTTTTCAGAAAAAAAGGAAATCAAATAAACATAAAGAAAATATAAAATATTTTTGTATTTTCAGCTCTTTAGGAACAATAAAAAAAATACATTTTTTTTTATTTTTTAGAAAAAGCTTTCTTTTTATTGATTATCCAAAATTAAAATGATGGAAATCATTTTGTGAGTCATTTTCTTTGAACAAAACCAATAATAATGCAAAAGCAATTCTGAATATGAAAAATAAAATGAAGTTCATAACTGCATAGCAAAAAAGTCATTAGTAGAAAATAATACAACCTTTCGCAAATGTATATTTTCGGAATTTTGAATCTCTCTAAAGGTTTTTTACAACATCAACTTTTCAGAATCATTCTAGTAGTTTTGGAAATCTAATATGCTTAAATAAATATATTTTGAGGACACTTACAAGTAAGTCAATTAAAGTATACCTTCTGTGCAAGCAATTCAAGATTCAAAAATATGAAAAATTGTCATTTTTCAATTTGGGTAATTACATTATTTTTTAAGAAGGTCAAGACAAATCTTTCAGGGTTTAAAGAAGATATCGTATACAGTAGTTCCTAGATCAATAAGAGATTTTTATGATCACTTGATCTTCGATATAATGAGATACCAAGATGAAATGCCAAGTGTTATGCCGGATGACATGCTAAATAAAGTGCCTTAATTATCAAAATGGAATGGGTCGTAACTTTCAGTTTCGCCAACACAAAGACATTAACCGCAAGACAAATTTACCAAAGTGTAGAATGTTTATTGTCCTTTCTGTTCAACTTTGGCAGTGACCATCGCAGCAGTGACCCTCAAAAGAAGTAGATCCCTAATATGTTGGTGATACCAAAGAAGTTGCAATTGTTATTTTGTCTTTACTGTTGTTGTGTAAAATAATTGTTAGTTTGTAAAGATGTTATATTGTTAACAACTACAGCGTGTCTTAGTCAATCTCGTGTTAGCATGATTTACGAGATTGGCATTATGTTAGTCTATAAACTATAAAAGTAAATATCATTTATGGTCCTTCTCAATTTATAATGTGTTTGTAAGAACAATTACCATTGTTATATTAAATTGTTCTTATCCACCTCCATGCTTCTAGTGTTTATTTACTTTACGATCTAGTCTTTCGCATTATGTTTTATATTAGTTGTTAATTTACTTCCATTCCACACTTAATATATACCTTAAATCATGTTCCTCGTTTAAGAATTGATATTAGAGCCTATATTGGTATTTTATTATCTAACTATGTATAAGACTTATGTATATAAAAGGTCCACGAACTTACACATTTTGGTTTAAAAGGTCCCTTATATTATTTTTGGGCTTTATACGAGCCTGAATTCACATTTATCCGGCTAATTTGGGATTTTGACCCAATTCAACTGGTTTCCTTGCCTAGTCTTGATCCAACTAAGTTAGTGAGTCAACTCACGCGACTCAGATTACACGTCACCAACTCACGAATGAGTTGGCTTGCTTGGGCGCTAAGGGTTCAGTGGTCCCCTACTATATAATTGAAGGGCCTGCTGGAAAAAACCCTAAATTTTTGTTACCACTTCCGGCCAAACACTAGCCGAAAACCGATAATACAATACTCCCTTTTCCCTTCACTGTCTTCCATGGATCTTACCCCACCACCATAACCAGATACTATAAACTCCAATAACTCGATAAGCTCAACAGATAGGCTTTACTTGAACGATTTGCACACGATCTTCTGTGAATGTAGTGAAAAGATAGCTGAGCAAAAAGGTCAGGTGGAGCGTATGAACGAGGAGATGGGTAGCGATTACCTTCATTCCAGGGTGGATGTCCTTAACATGGAAGAAAGGTTCGAACATGTTGAGATGCATATTAAATTAATTGCACTGTTAGTTATGGGTGTTGTCATCGTGATGCTCCTGTTAATGATTTTTAGCATTCACTTGATAATCAGCAAGTGAATTTCATGGAAATTGTTTGTAGTGGTATGCTAAGTTAGTGCTCGTAATCTACTGTTAGGTTTAATGGTGTGTCTTGTTATATATGTTATTAGGATTATGTGTGTTTCGTTTGTGTTACTGGTAATCCAGTTTGTGTAGGTAATGTTAAGCCGGTGGTGGTTGTAATGGTAGTTTTTGGATGTATTTTGAAGTCCTGCTTAACTGTAACAGGCATTTTCGTATGATATTGATGAAATGTTAATTGATTGTGTTTGGTGCACCAAGTATGACAGATGTCCATGAGGTCAAACAAAGGGGTATTTTCTTCATTTTCTCTTTATAAGTACTTTACTTCCTTACTCGACAGTAGCTTTCTTTTTCCCTATGATTGTTTTCATTCTAAAGTAAAGAGCCCTCAGAATTAACGAAGCGAAAATGGTGAAATTTTCATGTGGATGTGTCGTCATAATAAGAATGTCTTCCACTCCCTCCAACCTTGGAAGACCCTTCTATGCTTGCCCCACTAAGGTGTGTGTTAGTTTCTTTATTAGGCGACTGTAGCTCTAATTTATTAGTTTGTTCCATTCTCATTCTCTTGCTCGAAAATTGATTTTGTTAGGGACCTCGTAATGGTTTTATTTGTTGAGTAGAAGAAACAGACACTAAGAATATGAGTGTTGAAGCAGTTAGGATTGTATGTTTGGATAGATCAAAAAAGAAGCTCGAATCAACGATTTAGAAGCTAAAAATGTTTTTAGTTGTTAGTTGGATTGTTTTTTTGGCATAATTGTTTACAAGTTGTAATAGTTTTCTGATGTTAGTTTCCTTTTAATGCAAAGTACTCTATTATCCATGTACCTTTATTTTAATTTAATCATAAAACAATGGGTAAGTTAGATTGGATCCCATATTACATTCGTAGTTTATTTGTTGATAGTGACATTGGAAATAGCTTCAACTTGAATAAATGGGACCTTGAGTTTTGTTGGTTTTTCAGCTTGAGCACATGTAAGCTTTTTATGTCCTACTTGCTTGCATACACTACACATAAATAGTTTCCCGAACTTTGACACGATATGTTTTGCGCCCCTTTCACTTGTATCCTTTCTTCTATTAACTTTTGGTCTACTTGGCATTTTTGTCTTTAATGGTGGCAATGGTGCAATAAATTTAGTAGATAGCCACATGTTGCTACCATTCATCCCACACATTGGATACTTGTAGGTGTTCTTATAAATTTCTCCATAGTACATTGGATCCACATAATTACCAACATCACCATTAAGGTGTGAGATAGTTGCAACTGATGCATACATCCATACCCATTTAGTTGTGACACTCTACATGAACAAGTCTTTTTATCTATATCCACAACATAAGAATCTAACAAATTTCTTATTTCAAACTGGTTTAAACCAGTTGGTAAAACCTGCCAATACCTGTTTCAATTGTATACAAGTTAGTGTTGGGTTTTGAGCACTATAACACTCCTCTGGTGCACATGCCACCTTAGATGCTTTGGATCTATGTTTTTTCTAATCACACTTGAGCACCACAAGTTTGATGCCTCTAATGATTCACAAACATCAAATGCAAAGGAGGCTTGAGAGAATAAGTTACTTAGTACAAAATAAACTTCACTCTCTTAGAATGAATGGGGTAGTCGATTTTGGGACTAGGGGAATGCTTTTATAGTGTTGCAAATGCTAGGGTTATATTCATGCAAACCCTAATGCTCCATGACCTTTCACATTCTTATGCTCCATGGGTTAAACTTCAATGGACTATCCATGTATTATATCATTGGTTTAGCCTATCCTAAACAATGATGGATCATTGGCCCATACTATAAGAATCATTTATTTACACAATCAATCCCCATGTATTTAATTAGTCTCTTTTGATCACAAAACTAATTCCAAATTAATTCTTGATCAATACTAATTAAATAATATGATTTATCAATTAATATATTATACTTATAATATATTAATAAATCACAAATAACCTTATTCTCAAAAGTCCATCCTATCAAATTGCACCGATGAAGGCAACCCAAAAGGACCATGCTACGATCAGGTCAAGTACATCCCATTTATAGTTATGGGCTTAGACACTAAATCCAACAGTCTCCCACTTGGATAAGTCTAATAACTATAACAGTCAATGCAACTTTAGGATCTGATTAGCAATCGTAAGCTTTCAAAAGCCATTGTCGAACTCTAACCCAGTCAGTTACTCATCCTTTAGATAACGGATCATATATCATGTGTGCTCAAGATATCAATGTGGATAAATACACAGAACATAGTCATACTTATTGTCTTGCAATTACTTTCCCAATTTCTGATTCGTCTGACATAGAACATAATTGAACACATCAATTAGGTTTGACCAGGCCTATCACGTAGTCAAAACAGAATCATCGAGGGGCCCAATATATCACTTTTAATCTTTTTTGGAAAAAAGAAACAGATAAACTTCGACATTATATGCTTGTATTAACTACTCATCAAATCATGCACAACAACACATTTTATAACATCAAGTTGCTGATGCGTTTTCATGCCATCAATGCACAACCAACTCGTAGTTAACAATTCATATATCCTGGTTTTAAGATTATATGATATTATCGTCTCACAACCACTCGTGATAAATTCCATGAAGTGATTCAGGTAAGCGCGAGTTGAATCCAATACTCAAATCTTATTCCAGGAGCACTCATGAAAGGTGTAGCAAACTTTTGCTATGTCTAACTCCTTAGAAAATCTGCAAGCCAACTCATGATAGTCTTCTTTCATACTTAATTCCAATGTATGATCAACTGTGGATAGTTTGAATAATTCTTATTATTCTGGAAGTCAAAACATGCAAAGTGAAACAATAGTAAATACTTGACACATGACAGTAATTTTACTTATAAATAGAACTCCTTTTGTTTAACCATCAAATGTCAATTACAATTTATCTATTACAAGTTTCTGTTTATCTAATCACAATAACTAATATCGTCTGTTAGCCTAATGCCCATTGCATGTTGTAAGTGCTAAACCTTAGTCAGTCCCTTTGTAAGGAGATTTGTCGGGTTGTCTTCTGACGATATCCTCTTCAACACGAGGTGTCCTTCTTCTACTTGATGTCATATGAAGTGGTACTTTCTGTCGATATGCTTGGATCTACCATGATCTCTTGGTTCCTTGGTTCAGGCAACCAACCCTTCATTATCGCAGAAAATCTCCACATGCTCCTTTATGGATGGTATGACTCCAAGGTCTCCGATGAAGTTTTTCAACCATATCGCCTCCTTCGATACTTCGCTTGCTGCTATGTACTCTGATTCGCACATTGAATCAACTACATTCTCTTGCTTGGAACATTTCCATGTTATCGCTCCTCCATTTAGGATAAATACCCAGCCCAACTGAGAGCGGAAATTATCTATGTTATCTGAAAGTTGGCGTCACTATACCCTATCACTCTTAAGTTATCACTCCCACTGAGGGTAAGGATCCAGTCCTTAGTCCTCCATAGTTACTTAAGAATGTTCTTAACCATAGTCCAATGAGCTTTATCGGGATTCCCTTGATATCTGCTGACCATGCTCAAAGCAAAGGCCACATCAGGGAGAGTACAAGTCATATCATACATGATCGAACCAACTGCAGAAGCATATGGTATATGGCTCATCTCTGCTATCTCAGTCTCTGTACTCGGACTCTAGGTCTTACTCGGTTTGGTATTTCACTGGATAGGTAAGTCACCTTTCTTGGAGTTCTCCATGCTGAAACACTTCAACACCTTGTTTAAGTAGGTACTTTGACTAAGTCCTATTAGTCTTTTACTTCTGTTTCTCAACATCCTTATCCTTAGGATGTAAGCAACTTTTCCAAGGTCCTTCATAGCGAAACGCTTCCCAAGCCAGGACTTAACCTCCTGCAAGGTTGGAATGTCGTTTCCTATGAGAAGTATGCCATCTACATACAACACCAGAAAGCTAACTATGCTCCTACTAGCTTTGACATATACACAAGACTCATCCTCTCTTCTCGAAAATCAAAACTCTTTGACTTTCTCATCAAAACAAAGATTTCATCTGTGATATGCTTGTTTCAATCCATTTATGGATTTCTTAAGCTTACACACTCTATTAGGGTACTTTGCATTGATAAAACCCTCTGGATGACTCATGTAAACATCTTCAGCCAACTTTGCATTAAGGAAAGCGGTTTTGACATCCATTTTCCATATTTTATAGTCACGAAATGCAACTTTGTCTAGCATAACCCTTATAGATTTAATCTTATCTGTTGGTGAGAAGGTCTCATCATAGTTAACTCCATGAGTTTTAGTAAATCCCTTCGCAACTAGTCGTGCCTTATATGTGTGTAATTTCCCATCCATGTCGGTCTTCTTTTTAAAGATCCATTTGCACCCGACTGTCTTACGACCCGATACATTATCAACCAAGTTCCAAACATGATTGTCATACATGGAATGAATCTCGCTGTTCATAACTTCTTTCCATTTAACAGACTCGGGGCCTGCTATAGCCTCCTTGTAGTTGTTAGGTTCATCCAGATTTATCAGTGTGTTATCACCGATAAATGTATCAGCTTTCAGCTGTTATATGAAAACCATATAACATAGGTGGAAAACTAAAACTACTAGAACGTCTCAGAGGTACGGACTCGTTAATTGGTTCAACCGCACTTTTCTCCTCGGGTTGAATGCTAGTGTTTTAGGTTCCTTTATCACTTAACTCTTGAAGCTCTTCAAGGTCAATTTGCCTCCCACTGTCCTCTTGGCATATGAGTTCTCTCTCACGAAAGAGTCCTCTCTTCGCAACGAAGACAACATTGTCCCTTGGTCTATATAAGAGATATCCAAAGAACTTTTGTGGGTAGCCGATGAAAATACATCGCTCACTCTGAGGTTTGAGCTTTTCGTGAATGTCTTTTATAACAAAAGCCTCGTAACCCCAAACTGTGATCTGGTCTAATGTGGAAACTTTACCTGTCCACATCTCGTGACGTGTTTTGGCAACCTTCTTTGTATGGACTAGATTAAGGATATGGGCGGCAGTTTCAAAGGAATACCCCAGAATGAGATAGGTAATGAAGCTCGATTCAACATGGAACAAACCATGTCTAGCAAGGTTCGGTTGTGCCTCTCAGCCACACCATTAAGGTGTGGTTTTCTAGGTGGCGTCAACTGTGAAACAATTACATATTCCTTAAGATAGTCTAGGAACTCGATACTAAGATACTCTCCTCCACGATCAGATCGTAGCATCTTTATCTTCCTGCCCAATTGATTCTCCACTTCCTGCTTAAACTCTTTGAACTTTTCAAAAGTTTCTTACTTATGTTTGATTAAATAGATATAGCCATATCTACTGTAATCATCTGTAAAAGTCATATAGAAGCGATTAGCATCCCTTGAGGCAGTGATGGACTCTCCATCCTTCATTTTGGTTATGATCATGGAGGCAATGATCTCATACCACTCCTGCCGAGCACTTTGATGGTATGTTTCCATCAAATCTTGATACATTTCAAAAGGATAGTAGTCTTCACAGGACTTCTGTAGCTCAGCAGTCACGGTAGCAATCATTAGACACAACACTTTTGTCGCACCCCTCTCATGAGCAGTATGTTCAGGAGTAGTATTGGTTACATCAATCTTTTTAAGCTCTTTATCTAGGACATATTCTTTGTCTTCATAGCGAATATCCATTCGGATGTTCCAAATCTAGTCATTGAAGTTCGATCCATCAAAAATGACCCTCCTACATAGGTTCATGATAGAGAAGGAGCCTGAAGGGATTGGGTTTGAAGCATTGTTTGGGATAGACACCTGAAAAGAAGAACAAAGTTTAGATTAGATGAGAATCCTTAATATAACACCCAAATGAAATATTTAGGCTAGGACCCAACACAATATTCTATAATTCTGAAGAGGGATGCCGTAATCCAATTGTAAAATATTTGGACGCAGGTAAATGATGATTTACCAATTTCCACCATGAAAAACAAAATAGATTATTAAGTTTAATTGGATTGAAATTCATAGATCATTTGAGATTCGTTGAAATTTTCAATGGCATGTTTAAATCTCGATTGTGCCCTTCAAGTTTGTGACTAATATGTTGAGGATCACAAAAAAGGTGTGAATAACCATGCAAATTAGTTTGGCACACCTAGTGTTACAAATCAACTAATCAATGTGCCGGTTAACCACACACGCTCCATTGATCTATGACTAACATCAAGCTACCCTTTGCCACACATTGTCAGTCCCATATTAGTGTGTCGGTTAACCACATACGCTCTACTAACGACTTAACAACGTAAAAAGTGTTATTTCATGGATAAACACCATTTTCAAATTTTTCCTAAACTGACTAAGATTGGGAATTTAATAAAAGTTTGGTTACTTTATAATTTTCATTATACTTTTAATGAGAGTTAAAGTCCTATCCTACCTGTTCGGATAATGACTCTCCACCAGTCAAGAAAGCAGTGGGTAACAGTGGACACCCATTAAACCATCATTTTATAGGCATTAACCTTATACCCTCCTTATAGACCGACTTCGTAAATGAGGCCTACTAACGCTAAAACTGACTTGTCTTATATATATATATATATATATATATATATATATATATATATATATATATATATATATATATATATATATATTATGAAACTTATAATATTATAACATATAAGTGTTGAATTTGAACTTTCAAAACTCTAGGGTTTGGAATTAAAGTTTCATTAGTGAGACTTTACAAATTCCAAACTTGAGGGAAAGTTTTGAAACTTGTCAAAACTCTTGGTATCTATAACTTATGAGTGTAATGCATTTTTAAAGATGACACCTTTCATTTTCCACAACTTGAGGACAAGTTATGGAAGTCATTAAAAATCTTTTAGATCAATTTCTAATAACTAAAATTATCACATAATTGAAGATTGATCTAACTAAACTCATAAATAAGATAATATCAAGTCAGCAATTTGCATGCAACATTGTTTATCATATAAATCAACAATTATCTCAAAATTTGACAATTATCTTGTTATTGGATGAATATAATCACTGCCTTATCAAAAAAACTTTTTCAATGATGTAGAACATTTTGTAATAGTGATCCCTATTCAATACAAGCCAAAAACTTGAAATTCTGCACACAGGATTATCTACTCGACGAGTGCATGATCATGACTCGTCGACTTGCCTTTTTACTGAGTGGACTCGTCGAGTCAGCCAGTGGCCTCGGTGAGTTCATCAGTCAGAGAGCAGAAAATTGATTTTTTCTACTTTGAAAATCAACATGCATCAAGTATAACAGAAACCAACCCTAGGCTTTGATACTACTATTGGGTTTTGAGCACTATAACACTCCTATGGTGCACATGCAACCCTAGATTCTTTGGATCCATGTTTTCTCTAATTATACATGCATTTTCAATTTTCCAAAGCATTCTCCCTAACTAGCATATAATCGAACAATTGAACAATACAACTAGTTAGATAACTTACCTCTTAAAAGGACTTATAGTTCTTGGCCTTCAAAAGCTTGAGCACCTCAAGTGTCATGCCTCTAATGGTTCACAAACACCAAAAACAAGAGGCGGCTTGAGAGAATAAGTTACATAGGACAAAATCAACTTCGCTCTCTTAGAATGAATGTGGTAGCCAATTTTGGGACTAAGGGAATGCTTTTATAGTGTTGGAAGTGCTAGGTTACATTCATGCAAACCCTAATGCTCCATGACCTTTCACATTCTTTTGCTCCATGGGTTAAACCTCCATGGATTATCTCATTAAGCAATCGTTGATCATTGGCCCACATTATAAGAATCATTGATTTACATAATCAATCAACGTATATTTAATTAGTCACTTTTGATCACAAAATTAATTCCAAATTAATTCTTGATCAATACTAATTAAACAATATGATTTATCAATTAATATATTATACTTATAATATATTAATAAATCATAAATAAATTTTTTCTCAAAAGTCCATCCTATCAAATTGCACTGATGCAACCCAAAAGGACCATGCTACGATTGGGTCAAGTACATCCTAGTTATAGTTATGGGCTTAGACACTGAATCCAACAGTTAGTATGTAGTGTAATTAATCAATTAAAATTCAAACATAAAGGTAATACCTTTGAGCTTTTTTTAACTGATTCAGTAGGATTGTAATAGCTAGACATGGTTTATAATCAGGCCATGAACAACCTTTAATGGTCATATTGAATTGCCTCTCCATAACATACAACCTAATTTCTTCTAACATTGTGATTATTGGTTTTTTTCTTGCATCTCTAATGATATTGTTAAAACTTTCAGATAACCCATTTTCAACTGCATGACACATCCTCCCCTCTTGAAAGAAAGCTCTACACCAGGATTTTGGGTTCTTTTCCATAAGGTAATCAAATGTTGTAGGATTAAGTAGTTGTATTTCCTTCATGACTACATTGAATAAAGGCTCAATTGATGCCTTGCATGCCTTCGAAAACATCATCTCATAATGTACACCACTGAATCTTTTCCTAAAGTTGGCAACAATATGCCTTGCACATTGTCTGTGTTTAGCAGTAGGCAATACTTCCTTCACAACCTCCAATAGCCCCTACCCAATTTAAATCTATTTGTTAAGAAAATAAAAATTCACTTAGAAAAAACATTATGTTGTCAAGTAAGTGATATACCTTATGTTGATCTGACATCAGGTTAACACCAAAACTTGTCGGGTCAAAAATATCGTTTATACGTTACTTTTCTAGGAAAATGTATTTTTGTGTCTTGGACCATAAACAACATGGTGTTTACAGTTGTATACGTGTTTACGGTTGTGTTGACGGCCGTGAACTGGTTAGTGGCCATAAACCCATTCACGACCCATGTTCACCAAGCCGATGTTCCCTATAAATACAGATATAAGGGGTGAGGAATTGATTTGATGAGAAATAGAATAGAGGACCTTATGTGTGTGTTTTCTAAGGTGTTCTAGAGAGAGAAACAAGAGAGAAGAACAAGTGTGTGTTAGTGTGTGTGAATCTCATGTAAAGGATCATCATTATATTCATTAATACATTGAGATTCATCATCTTCTTCTTATCCTTCTCTTCTGTTTGATCGGACATCATCCGTTTGATTGGGATTCCGCACCATCAAACGGATCTGATTGATACTCAAGCATTTTGGGGACTTACAATTGGTATTAGAGCTTGGATTGTATCTGTCAATTTTGCAGATCTTGAGCTTATTTGATCTTATTTTCGAAATATTCTTGCATTTTTGGATAGATCTCTCAAAAATAAGGGGGTTTGTTCTTCACGATTTTCATAAAAATGGGTTTTTGATTGAGTTTTGGAGCAAAAAGGAGTGAAAAACGTTGTTTTTCACGTAATCTGCGACGAGTTTACAGCCGGAGTTTGCGGTCGGCGGAGTTTACGGCCGGATTTTGAGGTCGTCGGAGTTAACGGTTGCCGGCGGTTTACGGCTCAGAACGTGTGCGGCTTGGCTGGACGGCTAAGGAATTCAGCTCAGCAGCATCAAGCTCTTACCTGCACGTGCATTTAAAAAATGGAATCGATTTTGAGGGTGCCGGGGATCGAACCCGAATCCTCTAATAGATAACACT
Organism: Lactuca sativa; assembly: GCF_002870075.4. Taxonomy (NCBI): domain Eukaryota; kingdom Viridiplantae; phylum Streptophyta; class Magnoliopsida; order Asterales; family Asteraceae; genus Lactuca; species Lactuca sativa. The sequence continues at coordinate 129,744,313 of NC_056628.2, forward strand.
CGTGCCTTACCAGCAGGACTAGGAAGTACCTTGGTTCATTCCTTTGAAATTTTATTCAAAAAGACTCTTTCTCGGTTCCAATTTCACAAATTTGTCACTTTTAACACAAAATTCAATTTCTTTTAGTTTTAAATTCCTTTTTCTTCCAAATAATAATAATAATAATAATAATAATAATAATAATAATAAATAAAAATTTTAGTTTTTAATTTTTGACTTTTAATTTTGACTTTGACTTTCAAGTTTGACCTTTAACTTTAAACTTTAACCTTTTTTGTTTAATTTTTAATTTTTCAAATTTAGCTTTTCAGTTTGACTTTTTAAATTTGACTTTTTAAATTTGACTTTTAAGGTTGACTTTTGAGGTTTATAGTGAAAGGGCATGTTTGAATTTTAGTTTGACGTTTAAGTTTTATTTTAGCTTTGAGTTGTGCTTTTAATGACTTTTGAGGTCAACAAGGGAATTGAAGACATGAAAGAGAGTCATCAGGATATGTTAAAACAAAAATTCAACATATTCAACTATATCCCTGGAGAAACCCTGGAAGCTCAGATGCAACGATTTACCACACTCCCTACAGAGATGAATATAGTTAGGATCTTCTTGACTAAGTCTGAGATAAACAAGAAGCTACTGAATGCACTTCCAAAATCGTGGGATATGAACGTAGCTGTTATCAAGAAGACAAAAGATCTCAGTCATCTTAGTCTTGCTACTATAATTGAAGAACTTGATGCTTTGAAGTGTGGAAAAACAATGAGTTCCACAAACATCCCGGTCAATGAAGTTTCATGTACTCCACCATGTGAAGATACAATTAAAATTCTTCGTGAACATAATGATTTGCTAAAAAGGGAAGTTGAGGACCTAAAATACGAAGGATATCAACTTAGGAAAGGATAGAAACCCCTGAAGGCTGAATTAGAAGCAAAAACCAAAGACTCTCGGAAGCTTCAGGAAGAGTATAGCAACAAGTGTGAAAATTATGACTATATTAAGAGACAACTTGCTGCTGTAACTGAAGAACTTGACACTTTGAAAATTTAATGTGAAAAAACAGATGTTAGTTTCAAAAATTATACTGTTTCAAGTCAGACAGTCGAGTCCTTCTTTGAAACTCAATTAAAATTCAAAGTTAATCAAAACAACGGTCTAGGGTATGATAGTGTTCCTGCACCTTTCAATCATAACTACACATCCATCCCTATGACACATGAAGAAATTGACAGGGAGGCACATCTTCATTATGGCAAACCATCTGGACTTGTGTCAGGAGGTATTCAGGTTAAAGATTCTAATGCTTCTACTTCATGTGCAGGTAAAGTATCAAAGGATGAGAACAAGGAGAATACCATTAAACAAACCAACATATCCTTGAACACTGAATCTGTTGCTTCGAACTCAGTTGCTTCTGATCAACCTGCTATTGAGAAATATAGGCCACCAATTTTAGTGAAGCAAAGTGCCTGTTGTAACTGTGCATGTGGGAAAAACAAGAGACAAGGCATGGATACGCCACCAGGGGCAGGAAGAAACTACTTCACAGTGAAGAAAAATACATGTTTTCACTGTGGAACACCTGGACACATTGCCAGAAATTGTCCTAATCGCGCATACGTTCCCTACTATGCACAAGGCTGGCAGAACGCGTCAAGAGGGAGATACTTCAAAATAAACCCTTCAAGGTCACGTTCAGACAATGGTGACTGGAATGCGCAAAAGGCCAAGAATCAAACCCACAAGGCCAAGAATCCGAATACCAAAGGCAATAAGGGAATGTCGGCCAAGAAGCTCAATCCAAGAGATTCTCCAGTGAAACAAAGACCGGTTAGGTCAAATTCATCTCAACAGACGACATCAAGTTCAAAAGCAAGTATTGAGCCACCCATCAGATCGAAAAAGAAATGGGTTAAACCCAACTACAAATAGGTTCCAAAGGCTCACTCTCTTAAATCTTCTAACGATTCTAATATTCTTCATCTTTTTTTTTTTTGTGATAAACAGGATATGTCATGGGAGAGAGTACCATGCAATGATGACAAAGGTCGACCAAGTTTCAAAATGGACTAGGTTCCAAAGACCAACTAATCTCGCTTTGTGCTGGAGTGTGACATCCCCAAAATCTCGGCCAGAAACGACCGATTTTCATTTATGCTTTTAAATATTTTCAGAGTAAATCCTTTTGATTTGAAAGAGTTGCGGAATTTGTTCCCAAAAACAAAACATGATAAAACATTGTTTACCGAAGCATTTAATAAAAGAAATGTATTTTTCATTATAATCAAAACTCGGGGTGTCATGTTCCGATACAGACCAATAAGCATAAACGAATACATTACAAGTCATATAACAAATATAAACATATGCAGACTTGTAAACAAAACAACTTGATGGTTCATCCATCTCATGCCCTTCCGCCACTACCTGTAATACAATTTAAAACTGAGTGGGTCAGGCTTGGGAGCCTGGTGAGCATATAGGGTTTTCAACCCACAATAAATATCATATTTAATTTTCACCAACCAACAATAACCCAATTACCCATTCCCGTTATTCTCACTTTAATGTTTCTAAAACAACTGACATAAGGGACCTAGTCTAAGAATATTTCATCGGGGCGACAACACATGCTTTGAGGGTACCTCAGCAATATAAGTCAAATAAGGCAACCATGAGGGGGATGGAGTACAGCAAATGAACACCCAAGTTCATTAACACCTACAGGTGGCGAACCTGCTAATGTTTCCACAAGACTGTCTAGAATAGCCAGTGGTTGTCATCTAAACTCCACTAGATGACTCAATCAAACAACAACGAGGCCTCTCATCTGTTTATTACACACCAACTATCTACCCATGTTCTACCCAACATATTAGTAGATAAAATATACATTTTTATACATAGTTTTGAAAACCTGTATAGCATGCTTTAAGTCAACACGTAATCCACATAACAGATGAGGCACACACACACATAGCACATATCTCATAGAGAATAAATCATATCTATGAGATAGAAGAGAGTGAATACATATTCACACATAACACAACCAAATATATACACATAGCACGTATTTTATTTAAAATACTTCCTATTATTGTATTTGGAAAAGGTAACTACACACTCACACTTATAAACAACAATATACTTAAAACACTCGAACCAAACTCGTATTATTATTGTGTTTATGAAAGGTAGTATACACTTACTTGATCAGAAGATGATCGGACAGCACTACGACTTGCAGAAGTAGTAATCCACAGCAGATCTGGAAGATCTTCACAAAAATCGAACTTCTCGCGGGCAGAGCTTCGACTCGGGAACCGCACTTCTCGGGATCTTCGGGATCTCGGGACTTGCCTCGGGGCTCGGGAATATTACCGGGGCTTCGGGATGGCTTCGGGGGTTTAGGCGTAGAGCTTCGGCACAAAAACGAGAGGAAATTAGCAAATGAACCCGGAACCCTCGCATCCTATTTATAGGAGGCTGGAGCCTCGGAGTACGCGGGGCGTACTGCCCAAAACGTCATTGCTTACGTATCCGAAGTGCTCGAGTGCGAGTGTCGACATCCCTCGGAGTACGCGGGGCGTACCTCGGATCAGATCGGTGACTCCTTCGGATAAGGCTTCCGAATTTTGATTTAAATTTAAATACAAAATGATTAATAAACTTCGGAAATTCATAACTTCTTCATACGAACTCCGTTTTCGACGTTCTTTATATCCACGCGAAGGTGAGACTACGCTCTACAACTTTCGTTTAGACTCCGTCGGCTAATTTTGATTTTATTTTTATTATTTATTTTTAATAGGCCGCGACAGAAAAACTTCGTTATAAATTCATAACTTCTTCGTTTGACGTCCGTTCTCGCCTAACTTTTTATCGTTTCGATACCAACAACGAGACCTTCGATCCTCGTTTAGACTGCTTCGGCTAAAAACCGCTCGATCTCAAATCGAGTATTTCGGGCTGCACACCGCTAAGCCGAAACTTCGATAAATCATAACTTCCTCATACGAAGTCAGATTTGGGCGTTCTATATATATATATATATATATATATATATATATATATATATATATATATATATATATATATATATATATATATATTCGGAAACCTCGTTTCAACTACTACAACATAAATCAAAGTTATTAAGTTTATTTTACACTTAAATTTTGACGCTTATTTTTATTCTTAATTAATCAAACCACATAATTAAGCAATTAAGCACAAAACACATAATACTCAAATAATACAATCTTATTACTTCAAAACGGGTTACAAAGGTTAACGTAGACCATTACATTGCTACAAATGGCAAGCCCGGAAACACAGGCGTTACATGGAGCAGCTATGGATGCATATCATCAGACTTCGGTTTGTTGGTAGTGGTTTTTCCAGGCACATGATAAGGGACATCTCTCCGTTGTGCAACACTCAGAACTTTAAGTGAGAGTATGTGTCCTTTGCGGGAAATGAAGAAAGCAAGGGATCACTCTTGGGTTTAGTGCTTAATGACATGAAGAATTTTTGGATCTGTTATGAGATTATGCGTGCTGTTCTCAGACCTTCTGGATGCGAATTGAATCGGTGAATTACAGTCTGTGTTTTCTTCTCTATACTCTTCAGTTCATCTTACTTTGATTTGTTTTAAAAACAATTTTTCATTTTGTTAATAGTTTTTCGTTAGTAGTTATTATTGGGAAGTGATATGAAGAATGTGATAACAGGCAGTCCAAAACATATGTAAAGGAATGAATCTGAATTGTCTAGACTCTGTGTTCAATGTGCTGGTAGGCATGAAGGATTTGACATTGTGGATTTGGATTGGATTGTTTGGACTGACCATATGACACTCGGGTAGATTGAGCAATGAGATAAACACGGTAACTCATGGGATACACTAAATTAATACGCATCTAGAACAATGGTTTAATTTTTTCATTGATGTCAGGACTTATGTCATTAATTCTGGTTTTGATAGGGCGACTGGGGGTTCTGATAAAGTAGGTCTTTAGAAAATTATTTTCTTGCTTTATATCTGTCATTCATATGTTGCTTCCTTTGCGTGATTGGAAGATCCGATCTGGAATGCAACATATGCAACTCTATTTCTACACACCTCCTATCTATGAAATTCTTTCTATCTGTTACCCATATGCTGTCCCCTCTGTGTGATCGGAAGATCTGACCTGGGACACAACATATGCAACATTCTACCTCTCAATCCCTCTATCTCTATTAGTCATATTTTTTGTTGTTCAAAATTTATAGTTTCATTTTTGTAATTTTCTAGTTGTTCCAAAGTCTTATAAGTTGAATCAATCAAATTCAATTTTTCTCGCTCTATCTCAGAGTATCCCCTAGGCACAAGTCATCCTCGTACCGGGATTGGACCATGTCTCCCGAACAATCTCAGTGTTGTCGCCTCTGCATGATTGAAAGAGATTCGACCCGGGACACAACATATGCATCCATCTCTAAATCTGACTTCCTCCTTAATAATTGTTTACTCACCTAAAGTAAGGAGTCCTTAGGAAGTTCTTGATAACTAGGGTATATTGCGAAGTGGGGAACACGTTCTAGTGTAACTAAAATTGAACCATTTAAGAGGTTGCCTGTAGATCCTGTTGCTTAATTTAACTGGACAACAATACCTGTGGTCGTCCTCAGGTAAATGGTTTATTTAGAGAATATTCTTTGTGTTCAAGTGGACCACAATACCGAAAATTGACCAAATCTATTCATGAAGGTGAAGGTATCGATAAACAAGTTCAGGCTGTCTCACAACTTTGATCCCAAATTTTTTCTTTTTTTAAATTTGTTCATAGTTTTCCTCTATGTACAAATTTAGGGGGAGAATTAAAAAAATTTCAACAATCAAATAAAAATCAGAAAATTAAAAATCCAAAATTAGTGTTATTTCTGATTTAGTTCTTGTTCGTAAAAATCAAAAATCCAAAAATATTTTTATTTCTGTTTTATTTTTTTCAGAAAATATGAAAAACCCAAATATATTGTGTGCTAAATTTTCTTTTAGTTTTGTTTTATCTTGAAAAGTGAATTCAGGTGAAGATGAAACTTATGGAGTTTGTGTCGAAGATTTCTGAGCGAAGGCTTCATCCGTGATCATCGAAGAATTCTCATTTGAAGGAGCAAGAAATGAAGATTATTCTTTCAACATTCAATTTGTCAACCCAGAAGCAAGGTGAACCTGAAATTGAAGATTATTTGATAGATTGCATTGAAGCCTCCTCAATTAGTCTGCTGCTATCCTAAACATGCTAAAGTGATCAAGAAGATTTGTTCTCTCTAAAGATTCTCAAGCTGAAAGCGCTATCTTTCAAGAATCAGTACGTCAAGCCTCCTCACCCAACGTTCTTTCAAAGATCAAATTTTTGAAGAAAAGCCCAAGTGCTCAAGATGAAATCATTCATTGAAGATAAATGTTGAAGCCAAGCTTCTAATAAAGATTATCAAGAAAAGCCAACTACTTTTTAGGGGGCGCTTGTTGGGTCATTTAGAAAAGAAAGTTATAAACCAAGGGGGAGATTGTTGGATCAAAAATATGGTTTATACTTTACTTTTGTAGGAAAATGTATTTTTGTGTCTTGGACCGTAAACAACTTGGTGTTTACGGCCGTATACGTATTTACGGTTGTGTTTACGGACATGAACAGGTTTACGACCGTAAACCCATTCACGACCCATGTTCACCAAGCCCATGTTCTCTATAAGAGACTTAATCTTGAAAGAATTCTCTTCACTCATCCATGAAGCCCACAATCTAAACTTGCATTTCCCTGAACAACATTTAACTAAAAGTCTCATACTATCATTTTTTTGTAGCACAATTGATACCTTTTAGCAACATCATAATTACACAACATATGTTTTAACTGTTTAGGACTTTCAAATCTCATTCCTACCACATGTTTTTGCTTTTTAAAATGAACATTTTCATTAATAGTTGTTACCTCCTCATGAATTGGCTCGTTTTCATCCATCTGATCATATGGATCCTCATGAGGTGGACTGTCTGGAGTTGGCTACTCCGTGGGGCAGAGCTTGTTCAAAAACGCACCATTCAAGGTCTTGTTCATTGGAATGCAATCTCCATCTTCAATTTTACCATCCAAATTACTTTGCACTTGCACTTCATCTAGATCAATGCCTCATTCTATCTCAGGATGCAACCCTTCTATTACTTCACCTACACCAGAAAACTTGTCTTTGGGGGTGCATACTTCATCCATTTAATCAACAATCCATTGATGAATAATATCAACAACATGATCCATGTACATAGAAATTACACAAACGCGATCATATCCTACTTCGATCAACTCTTGGTAGTGTTTCTCAGTTGCTATTATCCTCAATCCTTTAGGGAACCCAATATCGGGCACGCAAAAGTACACATCAACACATGTCTTGTTTGTGAATCTTTGAATGATCAATTTAGATTCGTTTTGTCCATTCCAGCAAAATCCACATCCTCAAACCTTTGCTCCACTCCATCTGAGTAACTGATCACTGGATACTTAGTAAACAAACCAGTAAAATGAAGATCAATCTTCGTGTAGACGTCCATTGGAAGAATCCAAGAGACCTATTTTCGATGAACGGTAGAAGAAAAGAGAAGAAAGGGGTAGATGAAATCGAGTAAATAAGATTATTTCTTGCAAAGTAAGTGTTGGTCTCAGTTATCGATACATTATGTGGCATGTGATTTGGACTTATGAGCTGGCTTTTTTTAATGACATGAAGATGCTTAGCTGCTGATAGGGATGGGGGTCACTGGGTGAACCCTTCACTTTTTAGAAAGTGGTCGTTTTAGCCGGTTAAATATGAATTCATGCCCTTATAAAGCCAAAAAATAACATAAGGGAACTTTTAAACCAAAATTTGTAAGTTCGGGGGCTACAGTCACATTTTCCCTAGAATATAATACTACCTTTCGCAATTGTATATTTTCGGAATTTTGAATCTCTCTAAATACTTTTTTACAACATCAAATTTAATTCTAATAGTTTCGGAAATCCAATATTCTTAAAGAAAAATATTTTTAGGACACTTACAAGTAAGTCAATGATAGTATACCTTCTGTGCAAGCAATTCAAGAATCAGAAGTATGAAGAATAGTCATTTTTCAATTTGGGTAATTACATTATTTTTTAAGAAGGTCAAGATGAATTTTTCAGGGTTTAAAGAAGATATCGTATACACTAGTTCCCGGATCAATAAGTGATTTTTACGATCACTTGATCTTTGATATAATGAGATACCAAGATAAAATGCCAAGTGTTATGCCGGATGACATGCTAAATAAAGTGCCTTAATTATTAAAATGGAATGGGTCGTAGCTTTCAGTTTCGCCAACACAAAGACATTAACCGCAAGACAAATTTACCAAAGTGTAGAATGTTTATTGTCCTTTCTGTTCAAGTTTGGCAGTGACCATCGCAGCAGTGACCCTCAAAACAAGTAGATCCCTAATATGTTGGTGATAACAAAGAAGTTGCAATTGTTATTTTGTCTTTACTGTTGTTGTGTAAAATAATTGTTAGTTTGTAAAGATGTTATATTGTTATCAACTACAGCGTGTCTTAGTCAATCTCATGTTAGCATGATCTACGAGATTGACATTATGTTAGTCTATAAACTATAAAAGTAAATATCATTTATGGTCCTTCTCAATTTATAATGTGTTTGTAAGAACAATTATCCATTGTTATATTAAATTGTTCTTATCCACCTCCATGCTTCTAGTGTTTATTTACTTTAAGATCTAGTCTTTCGCATTATGTTTTGCATTATGTTTTATATTAGTTGTTAATTTACTTCCATTCCACACTTAATATATGCCTTAAATCATGTTCCTCGTTTATGAATTGATATTAGAGCCTATATTGGTATTTTATTATCTAACTATGTATAAGACTTATGTATTATATGTGTTTATTCAAAAAAAATTAAATATTAAATTCTAAAAATTTGTGAAGTTCGAATAGGATAATCATAAATAAATAACAAACCGTCTTACGTGATACGGGTTTAAAATTGAATTTATATAATGTGTACATGTTTAATGAATTACGGGCGTATAATATTTGTATAAAACCTTTGTTTAAATTTAACGAATTATATTAAATAAACAGTTAAAAATAAAATTTTATTTAGGATAAATACTTTTGACGAAAGTTATAAAAGACGTGATTATGTGTCTATGAATACAAAGAAAGCCAACATTGTCGGATTAAGTGTCTAAGCTCATAATTATAATTGGTATGAACTTAAATTGATAGTATCATAGTATTTTTAGGTTGCCTTCAAACCTAACAATTGGATATAATATTTTTGGAGACAGAGAGATTGATTTATTATTTGATTAATAAACTGAAATGAATAATTTGTTAATATATTATGAAGATAATATATTAATTTGAAATAGGAATATTTAATTAATATATAATCAGAAATTAGTTGGAATTAATTTTGTGATTAAAATAATTAATTGAAAGTGATGGGACTGAAGTGCAATTGTTCTATAATTGATCAAGAGGTATTCTAGAACCATCTTTGAGGCCATGGATGGTTTAAGGGATTTTCTAGGTTTTCTATAATATCCTATGTGGATGAATTGGAAGTTGGATAATTACCCAATTCAAGATAATATTATTATATTGGGTTTGAGCTTATCTAGGGTTTAATGGCTACATTATTTAGTGGCCCCTAGGCCTATTATTTTTGGCCACTCATACCTTAGAGAGCTTAGGTCGTAATTCTGATCTATTTTCCCCTCTCTCTCCTCAATATCCTTCTTGCTTGTGTTGAGTGTGAACCATCAGAGGCACAACATGTTTTGTGCTAGCTGCCAAAAGCTTTGAAGGAATTCAAGATTGTTTTCTACAACAATCATCAAGGTAAGTTTTCATCCTTATGAATTAGGTTTCATATACAAAAGTTTTGTAGGGTGATAACTCATAGTATGTTGCCTATATGTGAAAGATCCTTATTAGGTTGTGTGTGCCGTAATAATTTAATTGTTAAATGTTTTTCTTCTTAGTGCATAGAATTTTTGTAACCTCCATAACCCATCAAAAATATGACTTCATATGAAAAAATTATGATTTTTTAAACTTTTGTTTTCAACCCGATGCATTAATGTGTGTCATAAAACTGAAATGGAGATTGGATGCTTGTTAGTGAAAACAATCTAAAAGAAAGCTTATGTCCTCGTAAATACAAATCCATCGATATAAAGAACGTCAACAATGGAGCTCGTATGAAGTAGATATGAATTTTACAAAGTTTTTTCCATTTTATTCCTTATAGACTGTAAATTAAAAATAAAATGTGAATTAGCCAGTGAAGTCTAAATAAATGAAAGTTGTAGTACCCGTATACACGAAGCCAATGATATAAAGAACATCGAAAATGAAGTTTATATGCGAAAGATATGAGGTTTTAAAGAATTCCGACATTAACATGTTTAGGTAACGCAAGTAAACTCAAAGACAAGAATAAAAGGAAGAAAATCACTCTTCATTCTACATGTTATGGTTTTGGAGCCATAACCAGAGTACAAATGTGCCAACCTTATAAAGTTTTCTCTTTACAGAATGGGTCATTTGCCTTTAAGACAACTCATGCACCTCTAGCCTAATGTTCCCCATACTTACATGTCAAACCTTACTTTTGATTAAACAAATCAAAACACCATGTTTTTGTTGCCTCTAGTATTTTGTTTAAAAAGAAGACATAAAGTTTATAAATATTTTTAAATTATTTTATAAAATATAAACTTTGGCTTTTGGGAAAAAGATTAAAGGCTTTCTAGTCCAAAATAATGTGCATGACTTAATAAATCATACCATATGATATATATATATATATATATATATATATATATATATATATATATATATATATAATGTTTCTAGCTAATGAAAATCATTACTTCCAAGAAATAAATAATTTCCATCTAATAATAAGAGTTTATTAAATATTTATTAAAATCAATTTCTAATAAATAATCAATTATATTATGTTGTTGTTAGTATGACCCTTTAGGATCATATATTTTCTAGCAATATCTTTTTATAATTACTATTGGGCATATAGATCTTTCAATCTCCTACTTGCACAATATTAATATTAAAGCGATATAAACAATGGTGAACATTTAACAAAATTTTACTGGTCCTAATAAAACATGACTTAGTTCCATATAATCAACATCCAATTCCCCAGAAGCTCAATGTTCTAAGTGGTGTATAAGGTAAGTTTTCGGTTATCCCTTTGACATAGACATCATGTTGAACATGAGATACAGATTGCACTTGATCTTATTAGGTGTTTAACTTTTTTTTAAGATACCTTAGATTTCTAACTCTCAACGCATCAAAGGAACAAATGTCATCTTGATTACATAAGCCTCTTGCATAGTTCAGACCATACTTGAAAATTGCTTTTATAACTACCCGGTTAACGACCAGTATTTGACCATATCAAAGCATACCACTCCCTACACATAAAAACCATTATGTATCTCTGTTGTTAAGGGTACCAAGATAATACATTTTATCAAGTATCACTCACGATAGTGAGCCATGATGTGATTCTTGATGCAGGCTAGTTCAATACTAGTTCTCTAACTAGTACCTATGAAACTTGGTTACAACCCATTACTTATTTTCATCCGGTGAAAGTCAACCAATCCAATTCATATTACTCTTACTTTATAATTTCTCCTATAATTATAATCTATGATAAACCTTTAGAATAATAAGATTACTCATGGACTAAACATGTCAATATAGAACACAACAAGTATTGATGTGATGGTCGTATCCAAATTTATCAACAAAATATAACAATTGTTATCTTAATGTTCCAATATGAAAATATGAAATTCAAATCAAAATCCCATTTCTAGAAAAATGAAGTCATATTGCTGAAGTGTGCTTATTCATACTTAGCTTACGATAGGGACTTTATTAATGGGTCCGGCCAAATTTAATCTATGTGAATTCTACGAATACTATCATTTCCTTATTTGACTTTACTCTTAGTATAGTTAAATATGTTGGAGAATATGATTGGTGTTCTTATGTGATATATAGTTTCGTAGCTTGATTAAGTATACTCTTGAAGTCATAAAGATTTCTATGTGATCCTTGAATGGTAGGAATCAACATAGCATTTCAATAAACTCATTCATCCAATCATATTTGATTTCAACTTTTAAAGTAGTGTATTTTTATTTTGTAGCGGAATGTGTAATTATGTTTCGATTGGACCTCATTTCAAAAAAAACTTACTCATCATTCCATAATGAAGTCTTAATCCAATTATAAGTCATAACTCTAAGTCATTTTATAAGATTCAAGATGTGATATAGCATCTTGATAGTTGATGGATTTGCTAGAAACCATTAAGAAGAACTCATCAATCAGAGATTCCAAAATTCTCAAGTCATAGATTATTTCCACCTTTAATGTGAATAGTTTGTGTTTATGAATAGTTGTTATTCAAGTTTAACAATTCCTCGTTGATACTAGTGACAACTTTAGCTACATCAAACTATAGTTGTTATTCAAGTTTAAAAATTCCTTAGTGGGTTTGTATATAATAATCTAAACAACCTTTTATAGTATTCTACAAATATTTAAGTAGTAGATTTGGGATTAGGAGCTTTAGTCGAACATAGGCTTAAATCCACAAAACATTGAATAACATAGGGATGAAGCCTTTCAATACAAATTCTTATAAAGAAATGGTTTTATCCACTGTTTAGTTGGTATTTCTACTCAAAGTACAACTGATAGTGATTAAAAAACTAATCCTAAAAGACTGAAAGAAGATAATTTCCACCGATTAAAAAGTAAATCATATCAAGTGAGATTTAATTTATCCCTAATTATCACTTAGGGTTTATATTGTAATACTAGTTTATATCTCAACATTATATTTGAAAACATCAACAAAGATTTCACAATTATGCTTTAACAAGTAAAACATAATACATAACTGATATACTTGTTAATAAATTTGATTTGGTATATTATGTTAAATCTTAGACATTCATTAGAAAGGAAGTCATACATCAAAGTGTATCCTTCAACTCGTCGAGTCTCCCTCAAAGACAGAATTGTGATGTCACGACCTAACTCGTCGAGTTTACCTACAACTCTTCCAGTTCCTCCTTTTTCCAAAAAAAATAGGACAACCCTAGACCAACTCACTGAGTTCCCCTATTAACTCGTGGAGTTCTCCAGTCTACCAACCCACTTAGTGCATTAAGCCATTTTTCTTGGATCAAAGGACTCCAAACCTCAAATCCTTCCATAATGTTGTCTAGAATGGTAAAGTTTCCAACTTTACCCTTAAGAACCATCTATTAAGCTTAAAACCCAAACCCTAGTTTCTTTAAACAGGTTCTTGACACATTAAGCCCATAAAATCCTACTACAACGCTCCAAAATACAGATATGTTGTCCCAGGGTGGGAAAATCACGTAAAGTTTCCAACTCTATGTCCATGCATGCTAGAAAAATCCTCCAAGGATCATTTTTTTTTTTGCTTCATAATGGACATTTTGCATGAATGGGACATGGAGGCCATCAAAATTTGCAACTTTAAGCCTCAAGAGGTCATGTAGGGGTCATATCTACTCCATCAGCCCCTAGAAACCTCTTCTCTTAGGACAACACAACCAAAGTCCTAAAACGCAAGCTAATACTTCAAGAAAAGATATCTAGTAAACTACATACCAAGGTGACAACTTTAGACCTCAAAGATGCAGCCTCTGATGAAGAGTTTCTGGATTTAGGGTCACTCCTCCAAGCTAGGTGCTTCTCTCTTCAAGACTCCTTTCAAGAACCACCAACAAACACTATTTAAGCTCACAAAACTCAATATGCAAGAAGGAAATGATTCTAGTGTTTTCTCTAGGCAAGAGAGGCTGGTGAGGAGGCTAACCAAAGAAGTTAAGTCCTTTATATAGGGTGCAACACCCGGAAATTAGGGTTTTCTCTTCCAGCGCTAACTCGTTGAGTTTGGAAACCCTAACTCGTCGAGTTGGGTCATTAAAATACACGGATGAAGAATTCTCTACACGACGAGTTTGAGCCTCCCAACTCGTCGAGTTCCATTCCAGACTTGAAAATAAATACATTTATTTCATACTTGGACCAAGCGTTACACTTTAAAAACAATAACATCTGGTAGATACAACTTCAACAAATCAGTTCATGTCTTGAGAGACAATCTTATGAGAGATCTAAAGTTGTATACATTTAGAGGTTGTAGTCCTAACAACCTACTTTGAGCGATGGACTTAAATATAATATATCATAAAGGCATCATTGTGATGTTGAACCATATTCCAATAAATATAGTGATATTTGTTTTAAAGTAGTTCAAATAAGGAAAGAATGCAAGGCTAAAAAGTATTACTTTGTGTGATCTAAGAGGCCGTGTTTTGTGGACTGAACACCTTTCACCTCATGAAACACGAAAAGGCCCATATAGACGGATCTTGTTTCTTTTGTGGAGAAACTGGACACTAGATGAGGAATTGCTCCTCTTGTCTAATAAGAAAGCTCAGAAGAGAGTAATACTTCATTTATCTAATAGATAGAACTTATAATTTTGATATATAACACTCAAGTACTTGATACTTATGCTAATCCAATATTTGTAAATGAATTACATATATTTATAGAAGAGTAACCATCTGAGCACAAGCAAGTTGGAACTACACTCTCAGAGTATAGTTTATTTTTTATGCTTAGAAAATAAATTACTTGTAATATAAAACAATGTTTGTTTTGGAATAATGTTTGTTTTGGAACAATGTATGTGTTAAATTTAGCACGTCTAAAAATATATGACTTAGTTATTTTATTTAAATGTTTGATTATTGACTTGACCATTTTTTTCATAACGAAAATACTTTTATTCTGAAAAGATTAACTTCTATTTATGAGACTAGATCACTTAATATAATTATAAAGTAAATATCAATGTTTTAACAATAAAATTAAGTTCTATATGCTAGCACTTTTGACTTAATTTTTTTGAAGTCAAACTTATATATGTCATTGTTATCTTTATAATATTAATGAAATATACATATTCCAACTTAAAGAAAGGGATATTTGAAGGAAAATAATATAGTTTATTTGACATATGTTAATCTTGTTTATAAATAAAAGATTCCTAATTATATTTTCACTAAACCTTAAAGAAAATAATTATTAAGGAACTATATACTATGATGGATGACTTCCTTTCAAATGAATGTTTAAGATGAAGAATAAGACTATGATAGATGACTTCCTTTCAAATGAATGTTTAAGATGAAGAATAAGACGCAAAATCAACTTTATTAACAACTATAGTTTTATAATTATAATTTACGCTTTAAAACTTAATTATGAAACCTTTGTTGAAGTTTTCAAATATAAAGTTGAAATAATACTATCTAAAGCCTTAGTGGTAATAAAGGATGAATTAAACTTTACTTGAGATAATTTACATTCTAATCGATAGAAATATTCTCCTTTAATATTTTGGGGATTATGTTTCAATCACTATTAATTTTATCTTGAATAGAAATACCAACAACTTACATGTCTGTATAATATTCTAAAAGGGCAATTAGATTATTATATACAAACCTAACAAGAATAAGTTCTCTTATTCCTATGACAGCTAAGTTAGCAGAAAGCCAGATTCTTATGAAAAAGCAAGTGGGAGACACATGGAACGTGAAGCAAATTAAGATCCAAAACCTGATGTAACAATTGTTGGCACTATTTTCCCACAAGGAATTGTTGAAATTAATTAATAGTTATTCATAAACACAAACTGTTCGCATTAAAGGTAGAAATCAGCTAAAATGGCATTTAGATTATTATATACAAACCCAACAAGAATAAGTTCTCTTATTCCTCTGAAAGTTGAGTTAGCAGAAATCAAGCTTCTAATGACAAAGAACTGGGAGGAACATGGAACTTGAAGAAGATTAAGATCCACAACCTGATGTAGCAATTGTTGGCACTATTTTCACACAAAAATTATTGAAGTTGAATAACAATTATTCATAAACACAAACTGTTTACATTAATGATATAAATGATCTATGACTTGAGAAATGTGGAATATCTCAATAATAATTTCTTGATGGTTTCTAAAAAATCCATCAACCACTAAAACACAGTAAATGACTTAGAGTCATGAACATTAAGATGTAATCCATGTCTAGCCATCAATTATAGGCTTGATTAATATTCCTCTCTATAACAAGGCTAGAATTAGTAAGTGATTCCTTTATAAATAATACATACATGGATATCATACACATTTAGCAAGACTTGTTATAAAAAAAATTTCTCATACTTATGTCATTGATTATGGTCCTTATCATACTCATGACATTGACTATGATCAAACATTTTCAAAAGTAGCTATGATTATATCTACAAGGATATTATTTATCATAACTACATATTATTAAAATAAGATATGACATATATTTCAAGAAAACTTATTTTTCTTAACAGACATCTACTAGAAGATATCTATATAGCTTAGCATGAATGCTTTCTTAGTCCATGTTATGCTAACAAAATGTTTAATGCTTAAGAACCACTTATAGATATAAAGAAAACATATCAAGGTTGGAATCATCAATTTAATATGAAAACACAAGGTATGATTTTTTGGATAAGGTGTCTAAGCTTATAACAAAATTGGTATACTCTTGTAATTAGAATCAAAATCCTTTTTTGGTTGCTCTCATGACAAAAAATAGCTAGAAAGAAGGAGAGAGAAGTATAATTTATTGGATTATTATATGATGAATAAACTAACTGGAAATTATGGGAATATAATTTGTTAATATATTGTATTATTAATATATTAATTAGAAATAGATTGTTGATTTGTTGATTTATTATGTAATTAATAAATTAATATGAGATCAATTGTTAAATAATTTATTTGTTAATTTATATGATTAATAAATTAATGTGAAATCAATTATAATTGATTAATGGAATTAATTTGTGATTAATTGAAATTTATTAAAGGTGCTAGGGGTGAATTGTAATTATTCAATATATGAACAAAAGAGGCAATTCTAGAACCATCCATAAATGGACGGTTTTGGGAGCTCTTCTAGGTTTTCTAGATGCCTCCTTGTTGTATAAAGGAAATGATTTGAATTACAATTAAGTCTATTATTTAATCAATTCAAATCTTATTTTGCCTGCAAGTTACGTAAACTATAAATATGACCATTTGGCTTGAAATTTTTTTTCATGACATTACCTATGAGCATATGAACTAAATTCCCCTAATATCTCCTATCCCCTCGTCATTCTAGGGTTTCTATTTTTGGGTGTGGGCCATTAGACGCATCATCATTTTGGTGCTAGTGTTCTAAGACCAACAAACACAAGGGATTGAAATGATTTTTTCGCTACGACAATTCAAAGGTATGTAACCCTAATTCTTGTATTTTAATTATACTATGTTAGGGTTCATGTTAGTTTTGTTGTACATAGTACGTTACATTCAAATTGCTGAATACAGAGATCAGTTAGGTTCAATATGCCCTTAAGTGTTAAGTGAAATTTTGCAAACACCTAGATTTTGTAACCTATAAAACTCATCATGCTTTATATAAAATTGAAGATAGCATTTGTGTTTACTAAGAACTAGTGCGAACATAATGATATTCCTAATCTTGTATGGATAAGAAATACTTAAACATGAGGAATTACATTTTTACCATGTCAGACTTTTTCACCTTGACTCAGAATGTGTTTCTAAAATAAAAGACTTAGGAATGATAAGATACATTCTTGGAATGTAAAATCTAAAGATATAGATAATGTGTAATGTTTACAAGTTTTAAATTATTTTGCATGAATTAACAATATCTTGAAAGAGATCAAGATAACAGATTCCTTTAGAGGATTCTTGACAATGACACATGACACCTTTTTTATTCTATGTCAAAAGGACCTAGCACAAATGTTTAAGCTAAAGGAAATTATTTGTACTCTATTTTCTTGGAAAATTAATCCATCATTTATGTCATATTATGCACAAGACATGGTATATGATTATGCTATGAACATATCATGAGATACCAGTTGAATACATGGGTAAATCACTGGATGATTTTGAGAACATTCTAAGATTACGTAAGAAGAAGTAAGAAAATGCAAATGAAATAATCATTTTAGAAGAAGGACGTTATGTAAAGAGCTACATAACATGCTGACTTCTAATTTTTTATGTATAATTATGAATTCTAATTTGATTAAGACTTCATTATGGAATGAAGAATAAGTTTTGCAGAAATGAGATCCAAGGAAAGCATACTAGCGCAATTTCCTAAATAAGAATACACTACTACTTTAGAAGTTTAAATCAAATATTATTGCTTGAATATGTTCATTGAAAAACTAGGTTGATTTTTTCCATTCAAGGATCACATAGAAATTGTTGTGACTTAGATTATACTTAATCAAACCACTAGTTTCCATATCACGAAAGAAAACCAATCACATTCTCCAAGATATTTAACTATACTAAGAGTAAAGTTAAATATGGAGATGATAGTATTCATGAAATTCACACAAATTAAATTTAGTCGGACCCATTAATAAAGTCATTCTTTTTAAGCTAAGTATAATTACTCACACTTTAGTTATATGACTTCATTATTCTAGAAATGGGATTTTGATTTGAATTTAATATTTTGATATTGGAACATTAACACAACAACTATCGTATTCTGTTGATATATCGGGATATGATCATCATATAAACACGTATTGTGTGTGTGTGTGTGTGTGTGTATATATATATATATACATATATTAACATGTTTAATCCATGAATATTCTTATTATTCTAAAAGTTCATAGTCTGTTATAACTGTGGAGCAATTATGAAGTATGACTAATATATTTGGATTGGTTGAGTCTCACTAGGTGAAAGTAGGCAAATGGTTGTAACCAAGTTTCATTGGTACTTGTCAAAGAACTAGTATTGAACAAACCCACATCAAGACCACCTCATAGATCATAGTTATGAGTGTTACTTAATTAAAAGGTACTATCTTTTTAACCTTAACACCTGAGATACATAGTTGGACTTGAGTGTAGGGAGTGTTGTACTTTGATATTATCAAATATTGATCCTTAACCGGGCAGTTATAAAAGCCATTTCCATGTATGTTGTGAACTATGCAGCATGCTTATGTAGTAAAGATGAGATTTATTTCTCTTATGTGTTGACAACTAGACATCTAACACACATCCAAACTTGAAAACCAAATGAGATTGATTGATTGCAATCCAAGTATCATGTTCGACATGAGGTATATATCAAAGTGATAGCTGATAAATTTACCTTATAAATCAATTGAAGCTTCGAGCTTTTAGGAATGGATGTTGATGAATACATTCTTTGTCGTATGTTATTCGGGCAGTGAAATGTTGCTAGACGTTCACCATTATGTATATCAATTTATGATGCGTCATGTGCAAGTAGGAGATTGAAAAATCTTGTATGCCCAAGAGTCATTATAGAATGATATTGCTAATAACATATGATCCTATAGGGTCACACCTTATAGCAAGTTACCACTAATTGATTATTTATTAGTAAAATTTGATTATTAATAGATATATGAACACTTTTATTTTAATTGGAAATATATTATTTTGGAAAATAAGTTTTTCTAACATTATGGGAATTATTATTTCAAGGAAATAATAATAAAGTTAACAAAACTAGCTTAATATCATATGGTATAAATATTTGTCAACCCCCCACAGGCGCCAACGGAAATGCCGAGGTGCGCAACGTAAATTTGTAATCACAGCTATTGAACATACATTGAATAGTTGAAATATAATCTTCTATTCTTACCGAAATACAAATTACATTGACAAAACCATTGCTAAATCGAGACACATGCCTAACAATTTGGCGTTTACAAGGATATAATAAAAATAATGGAGAGTCTTTGGAGCGGACACTTCCGACCTGCTAAATAACTTGAAAATATTTGTATTTCAAATACGTCAAATATGTTGGTAGTTCTGCAGGTTTTGACACGTAGTATTTTTATAACCAAAAACGTTTTATAAAATTTATCTGCTTGACCAACTTTTATAAATACGTAAATTTCTATCAAAAGTATAAGATAATTGAGTTATAAAAATGTACTTAGTCTCATTTAGAAACATCATGCGTTCAAATCTAAAATTTTCAAAATTTGGCAAAATACATATAAGTAAGTCACACTTATATAAAAAATTATACAGTTCTCATGACCAAAATGCTTTTCATATAAGGATTTTGAGTGCCAATTTATATAAAATAAAGTCATATCGCATCTTGTGAAAACATAAAATGAATAACTTTACAATAGAATATTGTACAAGCATTTGTAAAGCTTATTGTAAGACTTATAAGTTTTGAATTTATAAACTATGTAAAATCGTGTCATGGTATTATTTAAGTATTGTCTGACTTAATTTAGGAACCGATACTTAACCAATGACTTAAACTCCTCCCACATACATATTGTGTTTTGGTACAAGAACAAAGGATTTAAATAAATAACTTATTAGTTGTCAGTTATTAAACCTTAATCAGTTGTGTCATGGTATTAATTAAGTGTTATTTAAATTAGTTTCTAGTATTGAAACTTATCGTTTTGGTTCACAAACTATTCCACTACCTATAGTCTCTTTCAACTAGTATCAGTGAACAAAACCACTGTATAATCCAAATGTCGATTGTTTACGGTAACGAAACAAAACTGTGATTTTATGATAATGGTACTAACGTTAATACCAAAATTCATCTCGTTAGACGCATGGTAATATACAATGGTGCTAACGTCAATGCCAAAATTCATCTCTTTCAACTAGTATAGCCGAACTTATGACACCTACACTTTTTGCACCCGCTCCACATGATGGCATGGTTAAGTCCCTTACCCCGTTATAACGCATGGTAATATACAATGGTACTAACGTCAATGCCAAAATTCATCTCGTTAGACGTAGTTGTAGCAAACAATTCCTAGCGGGTCGTTTAACCGTACAAGATCAATAGTATGGCACTTATACCTATCATTAGGCATTCTATGAGAATTACCGCTTATGAAAATATAGGGTTTTCCACCAAGACACAGTCTTAGTATACCCAACAACATCGCCCAAATAGCTTAGGAAACGACCATAACTCATATGGCTCTAGAAACAACATGACACCTATAAGGAGATCCTGGTGTGTTGGATCCAAACATTGTGTCTAGGCATCCTAGTCCTAAACTTCCTATTATAAGTTTGTTGAATACTTAATATTTTGTTGTTAAGGAATAACATTTGATTGAAGCCTTTTAGTATTTGAGATATGTAATACTTAATGGATTTCCAAATTTCTATTATCTGTTATGAGAAAATTTAGGCAGCATAACGACTGCTTTTATAGTATTTTCCAGGTTTCAATCAACATGAAACCAACAATTCCCAAGACAATTTATAATTTAAATGACCAGTACAGTAAAAAAATTTCATAAATAACGACTCTTAAGAATTTAAGTCGATCATGTTATTTATTGCAATAAAAATTCATAACTTAGTAAATTGAGTTATATTTTTATAATTAATATAAAAATATATTAATAAATTCTCGATTCATTTTTACATAACCTTATATATATATATATATATATATATATATATATATATATATATATATATATATATATATTAATAGTTAAATTTGATAATTTTAACTAATAATTATATAATTTCATAAACTTGGTTTCTCTATCAAATATGACAATGTACATTCGTTTTATACGCAAATAATATTTTCGGTCATTTTAATATATTTCCATGCTTCCAGGAAATACTTTTACTTATACATATAAAATCATCATTTTTTTTACTTATAATATCAACTTATGTTATTATAGCAATCTACTTATAATCCTGTGTTTTTTCTTAATAATTATACTCATATTTAATGTAAGGTATGAATATATCATATTTTAACAATCTACTTTAACTTAATAGATTTATTGGTGATTTATCACTTTTTTAGATTGTTATTTTATAAACTTTTGAACAATAATAAAGTATGATGTTATTTAGTATATAAAATTTGAAAATCATCAAACATTAATAACCACTCATATATTCTCCCCCAATATTAAAACCGTAAAAATGGGCCTTAGAAAATCATATTTGATGTGTGATCTTGACCCTGGTTAGTTTTGGTGAAACTTTTCGTGAATAACCGCAAAGTAATCGTTCTTGGACTTTAAAACATTTTCGGGTCTGTTTGTGGTGCTTTTCGTGAATAACCGCAAAGTAATCGCTCTTGGACTTTAAATCATAAACATTATAAACATAAATTTGCAAAAAAAATTGTTCTTAATATATAGCAGTTTGCGGTGGTTTGACGTACGAACTCTAACCAATTTTTACTAATTGTTACATTATTTAAGATGTGTAGAAACTTTTGGACACTTTAGGTAACCAATCAAGTTACACCTAACTAGCTGGTTGTGCACAATGTAATTGACAATTGGTTTTTTTCTCATCTAAGCATGATGGCAAAAAATTTTAAGAGATACCCTAGAATTTATTTTCAATTGTTTAATTCTTTTTGCCATGCTTGTTAGGAGATGAGTTGCTTTTGCTTTTTGCTTTATTGTATAGTCTTTTTGTACACACTTGTTGGTATAAATGAAATCCACTAGACAAGAGAGTTAGCTAGTTGTTACTTGCATCCTTATCTTTTTTCCCTCTCTCAAAGTCAAGAATGTGAAGGTTCTCTTCCTTCTCATCTCTTGCAATTTTGTTGCATCTTTTTAGCTCATTTGATTCTTCCACCTTTGAACATATATTTGTCATATATTTATAAGGCTTATGAATAACTAATCATCAAGTGTTTACTAGCATAGCTTAGTAGTGCAAATCTTTTTTGGTGGATACTTCTAGAGAGCTTCTTCTTTAGAGCCTAAACTCATCTTCATCAACTTTCTAATCGCCAAAAGGAACCAAAATCTTCTAAGTTTGTTTTGCTTTCCTTTCTATGGTTGTGTTAATCTTTCGAAGTCTTGAAAAAATGGTCTTTTTGGAGGGAATAAAACTAGTTTTATTTTATTCAAAATTAAAATCTATCATTGCTATCATTGTGTTTATGAAATAATTTTTGAATAAAAGCCCAATGCATTGTTTAGTTCTTGAGGCAGCTTGAGTTGATGTTGGGTTTAACTTGTTTCGTCTTCTAAACAAAATCCTTCTTTTATATCGAGAGACCTTCAACATTACTTTATCTCTAATTTGAATTCTAGAGGCTTATGTCAACAGAACTATCCAGTTCGTCGTTTCTAGCCTTTAATCTTTCCTTGATTTGCACAATTTGTTATGTAGTTTCTTGAATAATTTCTAGAGTAGTGAGCAATGTATCATCGATGTGTTCGCTGGCCAATTGTGTATATTCAACTTTAGGCCAACATATTGGTGAGTGATATTTTCATTCATAGAGGGCCTCAAAAGGTGTGGCTTTAATGTCATTGTGATAAATAGTGTTGTTTTATGAAAACTCAATTAATTGTAAATGGGTATCTCTAATGGTTCCAAATTCTATTATATAGGTTCGAAGCATATCTTCCAAGGTTTGGGTGGTTCTTTTTGTTTTAATCATCTCTTTGAAAATGGTAAGCCATGCTCATGTATGCTCGGGTTTCCAAAGATTATCATAGTGATTGTTAGAATTCATGAGCTAAATCTATCATCTATGCCAAATATAATATGTGACATGCCCATTTTCATGGCCAGAAAAGACCAATTTTGTTTATGCTTTATAAAAATCAGAGTACCTCTTTTAATAAAAATGTTGCGGAATTTGTTCCCACTAAAACATGATAAATACGTTATCAAAGCATTTCCGAAGAAAAGTATTTTATTCATTTTAAAACATTTGGGATGTCATCATCAATAGAGAAACATAACCATAAACAAAACTTACATTCATTTACACTAGTGATCTACATCTCTTTAATCTCTCAGTGTAATGTGACTTCATATCAACACCTGTGATATAAATAAACTGAGTGGGTCAGGTTGGGAAACCTAGTGAGTACATAGGGTTTTCAACCCACAATAATATGATTATTATGTTTAACAATCAAACAATCAACTCAATTACCCTATCTTCTTTACTCTTAAGGATCTACCCTAAGAATAAACTATTCCTCGTTCATTCATTCCTAAGGATTATCCTAAGGAATCAGCAAGAAATCCATCGTTGCCACAGTTTACACAACGGGCACTAAGTCTGCATAGTCGCCAGGGTTTAGACATCAAGTCTCCATGATCACCAAGGTTTAGGCATCAAGTCTACATGATCACCAAGGTTTAGACATCAAGTCTGCATGATCGCCAAGGTTTAGGCATCAAGTCTGCATGATCACCAAGGTTTAGGCACCAAGTCTGCATGCACACCAAGGTCTAGAGTACATCGAGTGAAAACATCGTTCACAACACCTACAGGTTACGAGCCTGCTAATGTTCCACTGGACTGTCTAGAATAGTCCGTGGTTGTCATCCATACTTTGTTGAATGACGGGGCCATCATTTCAGAAAGGCTTCTCACATCGTCCACCTCTCACCCTCACCTCGTGGTTTATAACACCTCTCAACTCATCATCCAACTCATATTCCATCTATTACATCTACCCATGTTTTACCCTAACATTATCGTAGATATAAAATACATATACAGTTTAAATCATTTAAAACATGTATAAAATCATTCATCCAGCATAGACAGCAAGTACTCAGATAATATAGACACATAACACGTAATTTATATAAAATACTTCATATCTATGTGTAAGATGAAAGTAACTATGCACTCACTTGTTATAGTGATGATTCCAAACTCGGGCAACATTTTGCTTTTAACGATTCTATTTTCCTTCGACGAAACAACGGGTTTTATTAAAAAGCAGGCTTCGCTGGAGCAGCGTTTCCGAGCCGAAAACTTTTTCTCGAAGACGTCGGGCACTACGGGGCTTCCTTCTTGTACTAGGGAGGTACCCTAGACTTGGGAGGGGTTTAGGGAGGCTAGAGAGAAGTTAGAGAGAGAAAGAAAGGCTTATGGTGTGAAGAAAATATGAGGAGTTCACCCTTTATTTATAAGAGTTTGATAGTAAAGTAGCCCCTAAGTTTCGTTCGTATCTTCCGCGTACGAGCTCCGTTTTATACGTTCTTTATATCCACGCGTTGGTATTTACAAGTATTACAAATTTCATTTAGACCCCATCGGCTAATTCTCCTTCTATCTCATATTTACAAAAACTATATCGTATTTATCGCCCACGAAGAGTAACGACTAAGCTTCGTCCATATCTTTCGCATACGAGCTCCGTTTCTGACGTTATTTATATCCACGCGTTGGTATTTACGAGTACTACAAATTTCATTTATACCTTGTTCTTTATATCTGTGTGTAGGTAAAAATAATATCTACAACTTTCATTTTGAGTCCGTCGGCTAATTCTCGATCGATCATAAATTTAACAGTAGGAGGAGATTATACTGCAAAATGACCGTGAAGAATTCTTAATTCCTTCATACATACTCCGTTTTCATCTATATTTTTACCTTTGAGTTCCTATTAATGAGATCTTCAACTCTCATTAAGGTCGTATAGGCCAAAAACTGCTTGAACTAAAATACGAGTTTCGGGCCGTGCACTGCTATGCCAAATCTTAGAAAAATGATAACTTCCTCATACAAAGTCAGATTTGGGAGTTCTTTTTTTTGTATGTTCTCGGTTGAACGTATACTACAACTTTTTTTAGATCACTAAGGCTAAAAAGACCTCTATCGTAAATTCACTATTTACGTCTCCTGGTGCCGTGTCAGTTTTGATGGGTCTTAGGTAAAACAAATAAACTAGAAAAACAATTCCTAAGTTCACATGCAACGTACTTTGGATCTATGTTTTAACTATTGAACATATAACTTTGAATTGCAAAACATGAACCCTAGAGGAGAGAGGCTATTTTCGAAAATAACAAAATAGGGTTTATGAGTTACATACATTTCAATTGTTATAGCAAACAATTGACAATCCTCTTGATCTTGATCTTGATAAGCATTGTACAAGGACGTGCTGTAGGAGTAACCCATTACCTTCTGGGTGGAATTGCTTAGCACCACAAATGTAATGCCTCTAATGGAATCACACCCAAGAACTAGCAAGAAGGAAACTAGAAGGAGAGAGGGAGGGAGTATGCAATTCTCGGCCTAGGGTTTCTTCAAAATAAGGAGTACCCAAAATGTGAACCAGGAGACTCCTTATAGAGCTGAGGAATCTAGGGTTTAGGAAAAATCATAATGCTCCTTGCTTAGGGCCTAAGCAAACCCAAGGGCCTTATATAAGCCCCCATGGATGAAATCATTAGGGTTTCCCCTATAGATTTCGTCCACCCTCTTCCAAGGGGGTTCTAGAGCCTTCCACTCAACTATTAGATAATTGCAAACTAGTCCCTACACCTTATAATTAATACTTTTGACCCCAAAATTAATTCTGATTAATTTCTGGCTAACTATTAATTAAACATAATGATTTCTAATTAATATATTAATCTTTTAACTTATTAATAAATTCATTTATATTAATTTATTAACCTTATAATAAATTAATATCTCTAATTTCATAATTTCCTTGTCCGGTTGCTAGGTTTGAGGGCAATTCAAAAGGACTGTTGTCACACCCCGCTAAAGCAGAAATGCAAGATATGAAAGGGATAAAGGTTTCATT
Source organism: Lactuca sativa (assembly GCF_002870075.4). Classification (NCBI taxonomy): domain Eukaryota; kingdom Viridiplantae; phylum Streptophyta; class Magnoliopsida; order Asterales; family Asteraceae; genus Lactuca; species Lactuca sativa. Next base: position 129,771,212 of record NC_056628.2, read on the forward strand.
GCAAAAGATAAAGATACATCACCATAGAAATATTTAAAATTTTACAACCCAGAGCTTAAAAAGAAACAAAGTACAAGTTTCCAAAAATAACATTGTTCAAAATATAACTTCATAAAATAACTTCCACACGATGCAACATGCTCTATGATGATGAATCTTTATATCCACTTACTAATTATTTCTTGAAAAAGCATGTAAAACGAGCGTCAACTATAAAAATAGTTGGTGAGTTCTCAAGTTTATAAAATCAAGATCTGGAATAAGGCTTTTCATAAATACAAGTGCATTGCTTTAATGAGTAACAAAGTTCATTACTATAATGAGAAACAAGGTTGATTGCTATAATTGATAAACAAGTTTATTGCCATAATAAATAACAATTTTATTGCTATAACGAGAAACGAGTTTGTATGTGTATGAGTAAACAATGAGTTCTCAACCAAACCTATGACTGAAGCCCTATCAAGATCTATGCTTATTGTTCCATAGATGAATATGGTATCATGCACTCAAGCAATAGGGCGAGTGAGGAGTTGTCAATTCCTAATAGCGCTATCCATAATGACCATTGGCTCAAAGAGTTAATGGTTAGAGATAAGGGAAGGGCCTGAGTACGATAAGTTCTCTTGTTCCGTGTTGCATAGACATACATAAAGAGAAATAGCAATACAATAGCAATCATGTTTGATACAAATCAATTTAAATACAACATGCAAATAATAGTTTTCCGGGACATGCTTTTCCACCCCAAAACGTAAACACTGATAATCGGGGAGTGCGTGAATACTCACAATATGCAAAATATAGTAATCAAGTTTATACGCATCAATTTAATATAACGAACATAAATAGTTTAGGACATGCTTTTCCACCCCAAAACATAAAAACCGAAAATAGGGGAGTACGTGAATACTCACAATGTTTCGAATAGGTACAAGTGGTGCCTCGGAATACACCAACGTCTTAATACCGGGATCCTACGACATCAAACACACACTAGTGAGTTTCCATGTCGAAATCTAATGCTAATATACTAAACTCTACGTATAGTGAAATGCCAATCTTATGTTTTAATATTGGATTTTATATAAATTGGTTACAATTTTTCTGAAATAATGAAATTCTATAAGTCATGCAATTAAAAGAATTTGGGATATAAATTTTCCAGATTTAGTAACATAAATTGAGGGTATTTCAACACATTTAAAGGTGTTTTAAATTCGTAAAAATGTAAAATATTATCAAACAGTTTCCAAAAATTGTCAAACCCTGTATTTTCATTCTAAATACATTAGAGGTTTTCCAGAAAATTTTCCTTGAATTTTTGATATGGTTAACTATTTTTCAAATTTTTAAGCCTTCATAACAACATAAATTCACGAAAAATAGCATTCAAAGGATCAAAATTCTCAAACCTTTTAATTTACTGTTACTACACATTAATAAGCTAGAAAAAATATAAATTTGGATTTCCAAGCTGTTTATCCCAATTTTATGATTTTTGAGCATTTATTCCAATAAAAATTGAAATAAATAGAAACAAGTTTCCAAAATTACCCAAACTTTTTATTTTACTGTTATGATACATAGCTAATCTAGGAAAAATATAAAATTGGATTTCCAAGCTGTTTATCCCAATTTTATGATTTTTGAGAATTTATTTCAATAATAATTGAAATAAATAGAAAAAAGTTTCCAAAATTACCCAAACTTTTTATTTTACTTTTATTATACATAACTAAGCTAGGAAAAATATAAAAGATATTTTTCAGTTGGTATTTTTATTTTTCTTTGTTTTATCCCTTTAAATAATCATTAATTGAAGAATAAATAATAAACAGTTAAAATAAATTACCAAAAAAATTTGTTACATCATTTACAGTGTAAGTGATCTAGGAAAAATACCAAAAGTGATTTTCATATTGTATAATCCGTTTTTGGATATTTATGTGTATTTATGTGTATTTAACCTTAGAAAATAGGAAACAAATAGTATACAGTAGAAAAAAAATCATCAAAATTTTGATGTAACCGCCTAGTGTACAACATGATGTTCTGGTAAATTGTCATCAATTTTGGATGATTAGAACTATTTTTCCTATTTTTAGGCCATTATAATTACCAAAAATCGGGAAAAATAGAAAGGCATGAGGAAAAATTCTGAAATTATTTTTCTGAGTCTCCCACCTAAGGGTAGAGCTGCGAAAACTGTTAGATGCAATTTTTATAGTCTTTATGGTGATTTTGTGATTTATTAGACCCAAACACAAAGAAAATCAAAAATCATACTAAACAGCAACATAAATCGATGAAACTTAATGAGAGGTAATTATTCATAATATGGGTCATCAAAGAATTTATTCAGGATTTATAGACCTCTGGAAGTATTTTATGTGATTTATGCCCTTGTTTTCTTGTAGCAATTTTAATAAATCAAGGAAATGATGGAAACTCTTGGGATTTTCCAGATGCTCATATTACCTTAATGGGAATCTGGAAAAATTTTATTTTGAACAGAAAAGAACTTTTAGATATTTTTATAAACAAAATCATTTACATGCACTATGAACAATGTACTTTGATCATCAATCTCTTTAGCTTGGTGTTCATCAAATGCATCACGGTTTGAAGACCATGCATGGACATATGTTGGTCATAGTGATGTTTTTAAAGGAAATACTTGAATGCATAAGGTGTATGAACCTTTAAAACTTGTAAAAATTCGAACTTTAGTGTTTGACATAGGTTTTGGTCCTTGGATTTCACCATTAAACAACATGCATGTTGTTCTTGGGTGAAGCCCTACCACCATCATCATCAAACTCGACATTCATGAACATGTTCATGAATGTTCATAAATAATGGTGTATAAGGAAGAGAAGTACAAGAAAACCCTTTAAAACAAGAAGCAAAAGTAAGGGAAGATGAAGGATTTTTCGTGAATACCTTGAAGAATAACCTTAGAAGATGAAGATTTGAGTGTGGAGAGGTGTTCTTGGCTGATTATTTTCGTGAGTTTAGAGAGAGGAAGAGAGAGTTTGAGAGTTGAAAAGGTGGAGTGAGAGAGAGAGAGAGAGAGAGAGAGAGAGAGAGAGAGAGAGTGAAGAGAGAAGTGGAAGTGTAGGGAATAAGTTTTAATGATTGAAGTTTTGGGAAGAGAGAGCATGGGGGAGAGGGGTGACCAGATTTTGTGTGTATTAAAGGCCCTCTCTCTCCTAAGTTTAAATTTTATACATTTCCCTCTTTAATTTTTATAAAACCCTAATTTTTATAAAAGTGTTTCTTTAGATAATTCTTGATTTATTTAAAAATCTTGTTTTTAACTAATAAATTATGCTTAATGTTTGATAATTTAAATTTTTATTTCATTGATTATAACCCATAACTTGATTATTAAAAATTTGATATTAGGAAGTTTATAGCAAATTTTATAGACTTTTAAAGTTTTAAAGTTTATAAATTTGTATTTTTGGCTCTTTAGAGTTTTTGGAACATTGTTTGATATTCACCATCATATTGGAATGAAATTAGAATATTTTAATTTATTTTTAGGGTTTTATACCCTTTTTCAATTGTAACAAAGTTTGAAGTTTCATTCTAATTATGGTATTGGCATTTCCTATTGTAGTTAAATAAGAATCGTAAGAATCAAGTATATTAGTCCTAGATTTTAGATGGATCCTAGTTTATGCAAGATTTTGACCTAATTTATACTACTAGGCCATGGCATGTTGTGCATGAATGGTTTTTATAAAGATGCATGAGTCCGAGAATGACCTGAATTGACAGTTGTCACAACTGTGCTGTTATCAGTTCAAGTACATACCAATTATAGTTATGGTCTTAGACACCTAATCCAACAGTCTCCCACTTGGATAAGTCTGTAACTATAATTGCTAGTATGACTTCTAAATTTGACCAGCAAATTGTAGCTTCCAAAAGCTACTGCCGAACTCTGACCCAGTCAGTTACATATCCTAAGATAAGTGATCATATAATCCTTCATTCTACTGGATATCCGTGGACAAAAGACATGGAATATAATCAACCTCTTTGTCCAGAATCTGTGTTTGCCGATTCCTAATTTGTGATGATGTAGGACTTCTAATTGAACACATCAATTTAGTCATGGCTGGGCCCACCACATAAGTCAACACCAAATCATCGAGGGGCCCACAGATATTGCTTTTCCCGTTAGGGAAAAACGAACGAATAAATGTTGACTCATATGCTTGTATCTTTTACTCATCAAATTATACATGACAATACGTTTTATAACACCAAGTTACTGATGCGTTTTCGTATCACCAATGCATGATCGACTTGCAAATTACAACTCATATATCTTCGTTTTAAGATTATAAGACATTATTGTCTCAGTATTACTCGTGATGAATTCCATGAAGTAATACTCTGAGCGAGGGTTTATCCAATACTCAAATCTCAATTTCTGAGTACTCATGAACGTTGCAGCAAATCTATTGTCATGTCTATCCTTAGACAATCTACAATCCAGTTCATGACAGTCTCGATTCACTACTTACTTCCAAAAGTATGAACGACTGTGGAGTTTGAATAATCTTATTATTCGGGAAGTAAAACATGCAAAAACGAAACACAATAATAAACAATTGACAAAAGGTAGAACCCAATCTTATAAATAATACTTTATTATTTAATTACCAAAAGTCAATTACATTTACTTTGTTACAAGTTTCAGAACAAAACTAATCTAACTACTAAAACTAATATCATCTTTCAGTCCTATGCTCCGAGCATGCTGAATATGCTTAGCCCTACTCAGACCCTTTGTAAGGAGATCTCCTGGGTTATCCTCAGATGACACCCTCTTTACTATAAGATGACCTTCTTCTACTCTATGTTTGATGAAATGGTACTTTCTGTCGATATGTCTGGTTTTACCATGATCTCTCAGTTCCTTTGTCAAGGCAACCGCTCCTTCATTATCGCAGAACAGTTCCATAGGCTCCTGGATGGTTGGAACAACTCCGAGATCCCCGATGAAGTTCCTCAACCAAGCTGCTTCTTTAGACGCTTCACTCACTGCTATGTACTCCGATTCACAAGTAGAATCAGCCACCGTATCTTGCTTGGAACTCTTCCAAGTCACCTCTCCTCCATTAAGTAGAAATACCTAGCCGGATTGAGAATGGAAGTTATCTCTATTTGTTTGAAAGCTAGCATCACTGTAACCATCCACTCTCAAAGTGTCATTGCCACCAAGTACAAGGACCCAGTCCTTTGTTCTTCGCAAATACTTGAGTATATTCTTTACTGCTATACAATGAGCTCTACCTGGGTTTCCCTGATAGCGACTGACCATGCTCAAAGCAAAGGCCACATTAGGGCGAGTACATGTCATAGCGTACATGATCGATCCGACAGCGGAAGCATAAGGTACACGACTCATGTCAACTATTTCCTCATCTGTACTAGGGCATTGAGTCTTACTCAATTTTGTGTTGCTCTGGATAGGTAGTTCTCCCTTCTCTGAATTTTCCATACTAAATCTCTTTAGTACCTTATCCAAGCATGTACTCTGACTAAGTCTAATTAGTCTCTTCTTTCTGTCTCTCAATATCCTAATCCCAAGAATATAGGCAGCTTCTCCTAGGTCTTTCATGGCAAAACACTTTCCAAGCCAAGATTTAACTTCGTTCAAGGTTGGAATGTCGTTACCAATGAGTAATATGTCATTGACATATAACACCAGAAAAGTTACTATACTCCCACTAGCCTTGATATACTCACAAAACTGATCTTCACTTCTAGAGAAACCAAACTCTTTGACTTTCTCATGGAAGCAAAGATTCCAGCTGCGAGATGCTTGTTTCAATCCATAAATGGATTTCTCAAGCTTGCACACTCTATTGGGATACTTTGCATCAACAAAACCCTCTGGCTGACTCATGTAAACATCCTCAGCCAACTTCCCGTTAAGGAAACCAGTCTTGACATCCATCTGCCAGATTTCATAGTCATGAAAGGCAGCTATGGCGAGCAATATCCTAATAGATTTAATATTAGATACTAGCGAAAAGGTCTCATAATAGTCAACCCCTAGAGTTTGAGTGAAACCTTTTGCAACCAGTCGAGCCTTGAATGTATGCACATTCCCATCCATGTATGTATTCTTCTTGAAGATCCATTTGCATCCAACTGTCCTACGACCTGGTGCACTATCAACCAAATTCCAAACTTGGTTGTCATACATGGACTTAATCTCGCTGTCCATTGCTTCTTTCCACTTGGAAGCCTCTGGGCCTGCCATTGCTTCCTTATAAGAGACTGGTTCATCTAAATTCACCAGTGTCCTATCACTGATGAATGTGTCACCGTCTGAAGTAATATGAAAACTATACAACTCAGGAGGCACACTCACCCTAGTGGATCTTCGAAGAGGTAATGATTTATCAACTGGTTCAACAGGAACTGTTTCCTCTAGTTGAGTGCTAGTGTTATCTAAGGTTCCTTCATTGGTTGACTCTTGAATCTCTTCAAGGTCAATGGTACTCCCACTATCCTCTTTGACTATGAGCTCTCTTTCTAGAAAGACTCCTCTTTGAGCTACAAACACCACGTTCTCAGTAGGTCTGTAGAACAAATATCCAAAAGACTGCTTTGGGTAACCAATGAAAACACATTTCTCACTTCTACCTGCTAGCTTGTCGTGAGTTTCTCGTCTTACGAAAGCTTCACAATCCTAGACTTTAATATGTGCCAACGAGGGAACTTTCCCCGTCCACATCTCGTGAGGTGTTTTGGAAACCTTCTTTGTAGGGACAAGATTAAGGATGTGGGCGACTGTCGCTAAAGCATACCCCCAGAAGTGAATAGGAAGCGAATCACGACTCATCATAGAACGAACCATGTCTAACAAGGTTCGATTACGCCTCTCAGCTACACCATTTAACTGTGGTGTCCTAGGAGGAGTCAATTGTGAGACTATCCCACATTCTTTTAGATAGTCGTTGAACTCGATACTAAGATATTCCCCGCCTCTATCGGATCTAAGTATCTTTACCTTTCTTCCCAATTGATTTTCGACCTCATGCTTAAACTCTATGAACTTTTCAAAGGTTTCTGACTTATGTTTGATCAAGTAGATATAACCATATCTGCTATAGTCGTCAGTGAAAGTCAAATAGAATCGATTAGCATCCCTTGTGGTTGATCTGAAGGGCCCACACACATCTGTGTGTATCAGATCCAACAGACCTTCACCTCTTTCACAAGACCCTGTGAATGGTGATTTTGTCATCTTTCCCAAAAGACAAGATTCACACATATCATCTGATTTTAGTTCAAATGATTCCAACACTCCATCCTTTTGGAGTTGGGCTATGTGTTTCTTGTTAATATGTCCAAGACGACAATGCCACAAGCATGCCTTGTCTACACTATTAGACAAGTAAATATTAAGTACACTATTTCCTACGCTATCAACACAAATCACTGTTTCATACACACCATCACAAGGTAAAGCTTCAAACATAAAAACATCATTCTTATAAACATAAATTGAACCATTCAAATCATTAAAAAAAATATTTAAAACCTTGTCTAAACAATGCATGAAATGAAAAAATGTTGCTCGTCATCTTAGACAAATAGCAACAATTTATTAAAACTAATCTAACATCATTACTAAGCAAATGTTGATAAAATCCGATCTTGGTTACTGGTGAAGACTTTCTATTTCCCATGATCAAGTTTATCCTCCCTCGCTCTATCTCCTCACTTTCCTTTAGCCCCTGCAAATCAGAACAGATATGAAAACCACATCCTGTATCAAGGACCCATGAACGAGAAGATAATGAGTTATTAGCAGAAATAGTGTAAATACCTGCCGAGGATGGCTTCACTTTGCCATCCTTAATTTCTTGTAGATATTGTGGGCAAGATCTCTTCCAATGCCCCTTTTGATTGCAGTAAAAACAAACAGCCTCTTTTGGATCAGAAACTGTTGGGTTTTGGTATACTACAACATCCTATGGAGCACATACAACCCTAAATACCTTGGATCTATGTTTTCACTAATTATACATGCAAATGGTTTCCAAGGTATTAATCTTACAACTAGCATGCATTTAACATAAAAATATAATATACTAGTTAGCATGACATACCTTTTGATGGAGCTTGAATTCTTGGTGTATTTGTCCTTAAAGAGCTTAGCCCCAATAGTGTGGAAACCTCAAATGGAATCACAACACACCATGGACAAAGGATGAACTTGAGAGAGAATTCCATGCACACAAAAGACACCATGAACTCCAAAAGATTCAAGTGGCGATTTTGGGCAATGAAGTATCAATTTATATGTGGAATTTCCAGGGTCATGGATATAACCCAAATCCATACCCATGGGTTTTATGATCCATGGTCCATGTGGCCCAACTCTTTATGTATCCGTACATAAACTTGGTCCAACATGGATCATAAGCCCAACACATATAAATATAACTAATTATCATAATTAGTCCCCATAGATTTAACTAGTCTCTTTTGACCACTAAATTAATTCCAAATTAATTCTTGATCAATACTAATTAAAACATATGATTTCATGTTAATATATTATAACTTATAATATATTAATAAACCATAAATAACCTTCTCTCAAAAGTCGATCCTAACAGATTGTCCTGATTATACGCAACCCAAATGGACCATGCTACTCTCGGGTCGAATACATACCAATAATAGTTATGGGCTTAGACACCTAATCCAACAGTCTCCCACTTGGATAAGTCTAAAACTATTATTACGTATGACTCCAAGATCCCGACTAGCAATCGTAGCTCTTAAAAGCCGCTGTCGAACTCTGAACAAATCAATGACATGTCCATTAGATAAGGGATCATATATTCCTCCATTCTAGATATCATATGCAGTGAGACATGGATTATAATCATTCTCTCTGTCCATTTGTTGTTTCCCGATTTTCCTATTTATGACGACTGACTAATTGAACAAATCAAATCAGTCCAGGCCCGGCCGAGCACTTACGTTTGTCATCACCAAATCATCGAGGGGCCCACAGATATCGCTTTTATCCCGAAGGTAAAAGGAATGGATAAACTTCGACTCATATGGCTTGTTCTACTACTTGTTGAATCATACACAAATGCACGTTTTATAACATCGAGTTACCGAATGCGTTTTCGTGCAATTAATGTACAACCAACTCATAGTAATAACTCATATCCCTAGGTTTGAAGAAAATAAGATATTATCGTCTCATGATCACTCGTGATAAAATCCATGAATTGATTCAAATGAGCGTGGGTTGAATCCAATACTCGAATACCTATTCCAGGAGTACTCATGAATGTTGTAGTAACTCTTACTATGTCCACTACCTTGGACATCTACAAACCCGATTCATGACAGTCTTGCCTTAATACCTACTTCGAACGTATTATCGACTGTTCATGGTTTGAATAACTTAGTCATTCAGTAAGAATAACCTAGTTATTCTGGAAGTCAAAACATGCAAAGTGAAACACAAGAATAATACTAATCCTCCATGGTCCCAAGCACCTTTGAGAGTAAATAAAACACCTTTTATTTAAACACCATATTGATTACTCATTATTCATTGTATAATGTTTCAAATAATCAACTTTATACTTGAATTAAAACAATAGTTGTCGCATGCTCCAAGCATGTAAACTATGTTTTCTAAACACTAGTCATGCCATACACCAAGTATGCACACTATGTTTATTTATGATCTTTACTTTGTGAAATAGATCAATTGAACATGATTCCAATGATGCTCATTTCACAATCCCAAATCTTTATCGTAAATGTAAGAATTCCAAATTCCTACCATTTAACGAAATCTGTTAGATTCTAAACTTATATGCATTTATCCTCTCGTAATGACTATGCACAAAGTCACAAAGACTTGTCAATAGACATTATAGAGCATTCCAATGGAGATCAATTCCATGGAAATGAAGTCTCAAATTCAAAGTACATTACTTTGAACATCCTTCTTGCATTAAGCTTTCCAATGGATATCAATTCCATGGAAACGAAGTCTCAAATTCGAAGTACATTACTTTGAACATCCTTCTTGCATTAAGCTTTCTAATCTTACAAAAATTTGAAAGATCAACTTCCACCTATGGAAACCTTTCCAGATTCCCATTTTGACTGTCACTTCTGATCAAAGAGTTGCCTCTTTTCAGAATATGTTAATTATGGTCCTTTCCAAAAATTAACAATATACTTCCAACTGTCCATGAGCAACCAATCTTTGGTAAACCTCAGACTGTCCTCGACAATTGCTTAATCATTTTAGTCATATCCAATTCTAGACTTTTCCCCTCTTAATGCCCTGAGCATTTGGAAAATTTAGAAAGGATAAATATTACAGCAAATGCAATCGATCCTATATCCGAAGCATATGGGACACGATCCATGATGTCTCACATAAAGACATGACCATAGACCAGTCTTTTGCTACAATATTTTTTTATTTTCCATGTTCTCAAAATTTGACTATGAAGAGGGATGTCGTAATCATAATCGAATTTTGAAAATGCAATATATATAGAATTTCCTTAATTCAAACCATTCCAACATAAAATTCATATATATACTTGACTGAACATGATTAAAATCTCACTATCTATGATGATTTGAAATGAAGTATAATTTCATCTCCCTTAATTATAGAAAAACAACTTTTCCCAATTGAAACCCTTTTGTTTTCTATAATTAACACTTAACATAATAATCTTGCTCCCACTAACATGATAATTATTAGCATAACACTTATGCTCCCACTAGCTTTGACATGTATCCAGAAATCAGCTGGACATTACTTTATTGACTCTCTTACCAAAGTTTAGATTTCTAGTACAAGATGCTTTGATAAACTTTATCAAAATCATACACCTTTCTTTAGATAGCTCATATGAGTGTCTAAACAAATTTTGAACTATGAAAATGGATGCCGTAATCATAGTCTCAATTGTTTAGACATTTTACATTTCTCACAAGTCCATGCTAGTGTGTCGGTTACCCATACACGCTCCATTAACGACTTTGAGAATGCAAATATCACAATTGCTATCTACTAAAAATCTACATAGTGAAAGTGTTTCCTCACCATCATTTTCATGAATCGGAAAGAAACCTTATGACACTTAGGTTTTATGGTGTATGAGTTCTTATCCATGTGAATTTTGTCAAAACCATAATCACAAGACAATGTTAATGACACTTCCAAATTCATATGGATTGAACTTGTGCAGTCTTAACTTCTTGCCACCTGGCAGCCCAAGGGCCTGCCATTGCTTCCAAGTAGTTATGCAATTAATTGAGAACTCTCATAACTCGTATGCAAAGCCAACCTTAACTGGAATGGGCACAGAAATGTCAACACGATAGGTTATGAACCTCAAGTCGTGTGCTAGTGAAGAACTATAAGTTTTATCCTTGATTAGTTCTTGAAACTTTCAAGACCTTTAAGACTCCCAATGTCCTCTTGACATATAAGACTCTCTTGTCAAGAACTATTCCTTGACAAAACAAATATTCAAGGGATAGTGCGGATTCTTATCAAGACTAACACTTCATGCAATTGGCCTAAGTTGATCTCTGTTTTATGCAAAACATCACAACTTACCAATCTCAAATGTACAAGAGTAGAAAACATTTTACTCTTACATTTGACTAGTGTTAATAAACCTTCTTCAAGACATGTCACTCAAGTTACAATCTTGGAGTATGACTCTAAGACTTTGTTTTTGGAACGAAGTATGACTCATCTTCTTGATTTAACCATTCCAAAAATTCATGACTCCTCTTTTTAGCCATAAGAAAGCACTAAGATGTCCTTAGAGGATTAATTATGATATAGTATATTAATCATTAAGATGATCATAAAACATGATACTAAAGTACTCTCCCATCTTTCAGATTTGAGAAACTTTTATCTTTCTGCCTAATTTGATTCTTCTCATTCGTTCTGCCATACATCAAATATTTTCCAATTTTTCAGAATTATACTTAAACTTGTAAGTATGACCATATTTACTAAATTTTAGTAAATCATGACGAATAGTCTTATCGATCCTTGTGGTGGACTTGACCAATGCACACGAATGTGTACTCAATCCCTTAGTCCTTTCACTTGACTTAATTTTGCAAAGATGAAAATTCTCATTCATCATATAACTTGTATGATTCCACGTTTCGGTCCAATTGAAACTTGGGTGATGAGAATCTTTCCTTATTTGGTAAATTATGACACTACCACATCCGAAAGAATCAAATCCATTTTCCAATATTGCTATCAATGGAATCATATAAACAACCATTTTTCACAAATGCCACTGTAAGGATATTTAAAATAACTAAAATAAAACCTTATCTTTTATTTAAAACTTGTGGAAAAACTTATCCTTACAATGCAAATGCATATGAAAAATTTGTTGTTATCTATTCCTAAGCAATATATCATAACTCTTAAGCAACAACTCACAATTCTCATCATCGAACCATGCGATCGAAATCCATCTTTGCGATCAGAATCAGCAAATACTTCCTTTACGCTTCCTCTCTTCAATTCTACAAAACATCAAAATGGGATCTAGTCACATCATGTATAAGAATCTCAAATAGGAACAGGAACTTAATAGAGTTAGATAGTGCACTTTACCCAAAGTAGAGTCAAACTCTTTGACTTTACCAACCTTATGATTGTTCAGGTAAATTAGGTAGCTTCGCAACCAATTCCCCATCCTTTGGCAATAGAAGGTTTGGGAAGTTGATCTTCTAATCAAATTTGCTTTACTAGTCCTCAAATCATATTTGATTCAGCAGCACAAGCAAATAGGTAAGATCATTAAGGGTCAAGTCATTGTCTGTCACATAGTAGTCCCAAAAGAACTCACTATGTGACTTAGAAAGTGATTGAACATCCAACTTTCTCAAGACTTTGACACCCAACTCTCCCGGCTTGTCAATAGGGCTTGAGTGACCTTTAACTTGTGGGATAGGGAGAATAATTGGAGGGGATGTAGGAAGTGAAATTTCAAGAGATTTGGGTAGATCATAGATGTCTAAACTAGACATCTAAAATGGGAGATATTCAAGTTAGTTGATTTTTAAGTCCTTAATATAACACCCAATATGAAATATTAAGGCTAGGACCCAACACAATATTTTATAACTTGGAAGAGGGATGTCGTAATCCAAACTATAAGATATTTGAAGGTAGGCAAATGACGATTCACCAATTTCTACCATGAAAAACAAAATAATTTATTAGATTTTAATTTGATTTGAAACTCCTAGATCTTTTGAGATTCATTGATCTTTTCAATGGCATGTTTCAATCTCGAGTGTGCCCTCTCAAATGTTTTGATTGGGATGCCGAGGATCACAAAACAAGGTGTGAATAACCATGCAAATTCACTTGGTACCCTTAATATTATCACCTAATCGATGTTCCGGTTACCCACATGCGCTCCACCGATCTATGATAAACATTAAATCACCCTTTGTTATCCTTACTAGTCCAAGTTAGTGTGCTGGTTACCCACACACGCTCCACCAACGACTTGGTAAGGTACAAAGTGTGAATTTCATGGGTTAGCACCAAATTCACATTTTCCAAAGTAACTAAGATTGGGTATTTATAAAAGGTTTAGTTACTTAATATTTATCATTAATACTCTTAATGAAGGGAGAATTATAGTCCGTGTCCTACCCATTCGGCTAACGACTCTCCACCAGTCAAGGAAGCGGTGGGTGAGAGTGGACACCCATTAAACTGCCATTTTATAGGCAGTAACCTTATACCCCCCTTATAGATCGGCTTCGTTAATGAGGCCTACTAACGTTAAGACTGACTTTGTTCTTATACATATATATATATATATATATATATATATATATATATATATATATATATATATATATATATATAAGTATTAACTATTAATATTATAATAACATAAGGGTGTATTTTAAACATTTAAAATACTTGATGGTTTAATCTATTAATTAAACTATACTCTTAATTTAATTAAACTTAAACCATGTCTTTATGGAATTATTAACTCTTTTAATTAAACACTTTAATTAATTTAATGAAGTCCATAAAGTTTGAACTTTAACTTTTAAAATTCTAGAGTTTGGAATTAAAGTGTATATGGGGGGTGACTTTACAAATTCCAAAACTTGAGTACAAGTTTTGAACAATTCAAAAACTTATGGTTTCCATAACTTATGAGTTTTAAAGTGGTTTAATGGAAAACCTCTTCAAGTTCCATAACTTGTAAACAAGTTATGGAAGACTTTAAAAACATTTAAAAATGTGACTCTTCATTTTTTCATAACTTATGGAAAATTTAGGAGTTTTAAAATTCATAAATGTGACTTTTCAAGTAACTTGAGGACATGTTACAAAACACATATTATTACCAACTTCTAGATTAATTTGGATTGAAAACAACTATCTCATAATTTTTTCTAGTAATCTTAACAATCTCATAAACATAAACATTCATCATCAACATGTTTTAAGCATCATATAAACATGTATAAAACTTGAAACTTTGATTATTATCCTTTATTTGGATGAGAATAAACATTACCATAGTCTCAAAAAAAAATTATGAACAAAACACTTTGTGGTAATGATTCTAATCCAAAACAGGCCAAAAAACACGAATATATGATGTCAAGGGGCCAACTCGTCGAGCGCATGAACCAACTCGACGAGTTGGATGAATTTGTTCATGGACTCGTCGAGTCTGCTGTCTAGACAACAAAAAATTTAGTTTTTTTTTTAGTTATTTGCATCAAGTATAATTGAAAACAACCCATGGCTCTGATACCACTGTTGGGTTTTGGTATACTACAAGATCCAATGGTGCACATACAACCCTAAATACATTGGATCTATGTTTCACTAATTATTCATGCAAATGGTTTCCAAGGTATTAATCTTACAACTAGCATGCATTTAACATAAAAATATAATATACTAGTTAGCATGACATACCTTTTGATGGAGCTTGAATTCTTGGTGTATTTGGCCTTGAAGAGCTTAGCCCTAATACTGTGGAAGCCTCAAATGGAATCACAACACACCATGGACAAAGGATGAACTTGAGAGAGAATTCCATGCACACAAAAGACACCATGAACTCCAAAAGATTCAAGTTGCGATTTTGGGCAATGAAGTATCAATTTATATGTGGAATTTCTAGGGTCATGGATATAACCCAAATCCATACCCATGGGTTTTATGATCCATGGTCCATGTGGCCCAACTCTTTATGTATCCGTACATAAACTTGGTCCAACATGGATCATAAGCCCAACACATATAAATATAACTAATTATCATAATTAGTCCCCATAGATTTAATTAGTCTCTTTTGACCACTAAATTAATTCCAAATTAATTCTTGATCAATACTAATTAAAACATATGATTTCATATTACTATATTATAACTTATAATATATTAATAAACCATAAATAACCTTCTCTCAAAAGTCCATCCTAACAGATTGTCCTGATGATATGCAACCCAAATAGACCATGCTACTCTCGGGTCGAATACATACCAATAATAGTTATAGGCTTAGACACCTAATCCAATAGAAACATGGGGAGTGGAACCATTGGGCTTAGCCTTTGGGCCATTACTAGATGACACAGCTTGAGCCTTGCTCTTCCAGTTTTGCTTGGGAGGACCTTTCCTCTTTTTCCCCTTTCCCTGTCCAATAGCCAAGACAGGGGCACTTGCAGGTGTGGAGGGTATACTTTTACCCTTCATCCCTGTTTCAGCAGTCTGCAACAAGTTGTGCAATTGGGCCAATGTCTGCTCAGTGTTCTTCAAATGGTTAGTTAAGATAAACTGACCATAACAATCAGGCAATGAGTTCAAGACCATGTCAATGGCCAATTCCTCATCAAAGTGAATGTTGAGCTTGACCAAACGCTCTATGTAGCGTTGCATTCTTTGCACATGAGATACAACCGACTCCCCTCTTTCATCTTGCAAGCCATGAGTGACTGGACTACTTCAAACTTTTCTTGATGAGGTCGCTTATGGTACTTTTCCATAAGGTCTTTGTTCATCTCAAAAGGCCAGTAGTCCTCATAGTACTTCTGCAGTTTTGGGGACATGGTTGTGACCATGATGCATGCCACTTTGGTAGCATCATCATAGTGCTTCTTGTAGGCAGCATACTCTTCGGGAGTGGCTTTGGACTCATCAAGTTCTTTGAGCTCCTTTTCAAGGACATACTCTTTGTCCTCGAATCTAAGCGCCATATTGATGTTACGCATCCAATCGTTATAGTTAGAGCCATCCATAACGACTTTGGAGCAGATGTTGAGTAAAGAGAAGTTGTGGCTGGAGGATGATGAAGCAGAAGTGTTTCCAGGAGTAGACATCTGAAAAGAAAGATAATTTTAGTTAGATTTCAAGACACCTCAATATAATAACCCAAAGTTATCATATCAAGGCTAGGACCCAACTATGACGATTTACAACTTAGAAATGGGATGCCGAGATCCAAGTTCAAATCTCATAAAGGTAGGTGAATGACGATTCACCAATTCCACCATTAGACAAAATAAACGAAGCGAAATTCCTAATTCTTTAGAGATACATTAAAACTATGTAATGGCCTGTTTTAATCTCGGATTATGCTCTACTATTTGTGACTGGGATACCGAGGATCACAAACTATTTGTGAATAACCATGCAAATGTGCTTGGTAACCTTATTGTCTTTATCATTAACTATTGATGTGCCGGTAAACCATACACGCTCCATCAAAATGATAATTGTAAGATACCCATTACTACTCTTTATTAGTGCCTATCAGTGTGCCGGTTATCCACACACGCTCCACCAATAACCAATAAAGCATAATGTTCAATTTCATGGATTAGCATACTTTTCACATTTTTCTTAAGGTAACTAGAGTTGAGATTTTGTAAATAATGTTCTAGTAATTTCTTTAATAACATTATACTTTTAATGAGATATAGTTGTCATATCAAATCCGTTCTGCTAACGACCCTTCACTAATCAAGGAAGCGGTGGGTTAGAGTGGACACCCATTCAACTACCATTTTATAGGCAGTTTCCTTATACCCCCCTTATAGACTAGCTTCGTGAATGAGGCACACTAGCGATTTGACTGACCATAGTCTTATACATATATAATATTTAACTTTTAATTATAATATACATATAAGGTGTGTTTTAAACTTTTTTAAAACTTTAGGGTTTATATAAATTTCGAAAAATTAAACTATTAATTAATAGTTTAATTTAAATTAAACTATTAATTAATTAAATCTTGTAATGATTATCAAATTAAATTAAAAAATTAATTTAATCCTAATCCATATCCCTTCTAGATTTCGAAAATATGGGGATAGGATCATTTCCTTATTTTTCTCAATTATCCAATAAGGCAACTATTATCCAAAACAAAGAAACCCTATAAAAGGGGAGCATATTTCAAAATTTCAAGGGGAGGAGGCTAGGGTTTTCAAAACCCTAACCCTAATTTCGATTAGGGTTCATGGAGGCTAGGGTTTTCGAAAACCCTTTGAACTAAAAACCCTAGAAATCAAAAATTTGGCCTTTTAGGGTTTAATAACTATAAACCCTAATTTGCAATTCAACTATTATAGCAATTCAATTTAAAACAACAATGGCTCTGATACCACTAATGGGTTTTAGGTAAAACAAATAAACTAGAAAAACAATTCCTAAGTTCACATGCAACCTACTTTGGATCTATGTTTTAACTTTTGAACATATAACTTTGAATTGCAAAACATGAACCCAAGAGGAGAGAGGCTATTTTCGAAAATAACAGACTAGGGTTTATGAGTTACATACCTTTCAATTGTTATAGCAAACAATTGACAATCCTCTTGATCTTGATCTTGATCTTCTTGAAAGCTTAGCACCACAAATGTAATGCCTCTAATGGAATCACACCCAAGAACTAGCAAGAAGGAAACTAGAAGGAGAAAGGGAGTATACAATTCTCGGCCCAGGGTTTCTTCAAAATAAAGAGTACCCAAAATTTGAACCAGGAGGCTCCTTATATAGCTAAGGGATCTAGGGTTTAGGAAAAACTCTAATGCTCCTTGCTTAGGGCCAAAGCAAACCCAAGGGCCTTATCTAAGCCCCCATGGACGAAATCATTAGGGTTTCCCCTATAGATTTCGTCCAACCTCTTCCAAGGGGGTTCTAGAGCCTTCCACTCAACTATTAGATAATTGCAAACTAGTCCCTGCACCTTATAATTAATACTTTTAAGCCCAAAATTAATTCTGATCAATTTCTGGCTAACTATTAATTAAACATAATGATTTCTAATTAATATATTAATCTTTTAACATATTAATAAATTCATTTATATTAATTTATTAACCTTATAAAAAATTAATATCTCTCCTTTCATAATTTCCTTGTCCGTTGCTAGGTTTGAGGGCAACCCAAAAGGACTGTGCTGCTATCAATTCAAGTAGATATCAACTATAGTTATGGGTTTAGACACCTAATCCAACAGGTTTTGCCGAAAAACTTCGACGGGCCATAACTTCTTCGTTATAACTCGGATTTCGGCATTCTTTATATGTACGGAACCCTTGATACATATTCTAAAACTTGGTTAAGATTATTTTTTCTAAATAATCTTTTGTCGAAAAGTTGTTTTTGACCCCTATTATCTCTAAATTGACTATCCCGAATCTATGGACGTTATATAATAGATACACATACCCCATGTAGTTTGACAATTTCTCTTAGATAAGCTAGAATTAGCTTCCTCGTCTTATCTATCTCTTTAATTGGCGGGAAGTGGGGTGTCCAGATTTAGCTAGTGAGCATCGTCCAAGACTAAGCTTCTGATTTCACCGAATTTGGGAGTCTAGATTGAGTTCATGAAGTATCGTGTTCTGTCATCCTAAGCTAGATTTGTTTATCTATTCCATGCAAGGCTTCACTTATGATGTTTTCCATCATTCAGTGCCTCGAGTTGTGCTTCTTGGATCTGAGTAGTAAGGTTTCAATGGAAATTTATTATTGTTTATCCAAGCTCGATTTTCAAGCTCAAGAAACTCAAACTTCACCAGCATGTTCCTTGGCGAACTATGTCTCTTCAACTTCAGCCCAACATATTGGCGAGTGATATTTACATTCATAGAGGGCCTCAGAGTGTGCGGATTTAAGTCATTGTGATAAATATTGTTGGTGTATGAAAACTCAATTAATGGTAAATGAGTATCTCTAATTGTTCTGAATTCAATTATATAGGTTTGGAGCATATTTTCCAAGGTTTAGGTGGTTCTTTCGTTTTGATCATCTATTTGAAAATGGTAAGCCATGCTCATATATGTTCGGGGTTCAAAAGACTATCATATTGATTGTTAGAATTTGTGAGCTAAATCTCTCATCTATGTCAAAGATAATAGAATCACGTACCCGTATATTTTGACAATTTTTTTAGATAAGTTAGGATTAACTTCTTCATCTTATATATGTCTTTGATTGGCGGTAAATGGGTGGACTTGGTCAAACAGTTGACCACTATCTAATAATATTATAAACTTTCGATGTCTTAGGTAGTTTTTTAATGAAGTCCATAGAGATATGTTCCCACTTCCACTTAGGTATTTCTAGTCGTTGTTGTAAACCCGTAGGCTTCTAATATTCTGCATTTACTTTTGGACAAGCTAGACATTTACCCTCATAAGTGGTAATCTCAGCAATCATGTTTGGTCACAAATACATCTCTTGTAAATTTAAGTGTATTTTGACAGAGCCCAGATGAATGGGATACCTCATCTTATGAGCTTCGTCCAAGACTAAGCTTCTGATGTCACCGAACTTGGGAGTCCAGATTCGGTTTCACGAAGTATATAGCGTGTTCTCTCATCCTAAGCTAGAGTTGTTTATCCATTCCTTGCAAGGCTTAACTTATGATGTTTTCTTTCATTCAATTCCTCGAGTTGCGCATCTCGTATCTAAGTAGTAAGGTTTGAATGGGCAGTTATTGTTGTTTGTCCAAGCTCAATTTTCAAGTTCAAGAAACCCCAACTTCATCGGATTTGCTAGTGTGTGATTCAATCTCCAGGTACATGTGTGGCGATTTTTGTAGGTGTGTCATTTTCCAAATCTAGGTGATGGTGGTATATAATTGAATTTTTGCCACCATTTTCATGGCATATTACAAGGTTGTGATGAAATAACAAAACTAATGATATATATATATATATATATATATATATATATATATATATATATATATATATATATATATATATATATATATATATATATATATAAAACTTAAAAACCAACACAATGAAAAACAAATTAAATTGGATTATAACTTAAAATCCACACATAAAATGAATAAATAAATAAATAAATAAATAATCAAAATCATATGATCAATTGGTGTGCACTGAGAAATGACAAAACTCATATAACAATACCCATTAAATTGACTACCATTAGTATAGATATTTATGTAACTTTTGAGAACGAATTGTATAAAAGATGGAATGATCATGTTTCTTAATTAGTTTCATTCACTATTTTCTTAAATTTTCCATGTCATTAAGATGAGCGGCGATATTGTTTGTCGGAATCTCTCATTCGCCTTCGTGGTAATCGTTCTTTTATCTTTGTACACATTCCCAAACCCCCCGGAGCTTTATATAGCGGAATTCTCAGTTCCAGCCTTCAAGAACTCGTCAAACAACACGGCAGGAAACATATCTTTCGACCTTACACTCTGCAATGTCAATCTGGCAATCGGTCTTTACTACGATTACCCATTAAGCATTGCGTTCTTTTATTACCCATACGAAGATCCCTTCCAGGAATATGTGTGGGCAGGCACACTGCCGGGCTTTTACCAAGGTAATGGCAAGACTAAGCATATCAGATCACTCGAGGGGAAAGACCTCCAATTTCCATCTACGGTGGTAGTTGACACAGAAGAGCACACCGAAGATCTGGTAGAGACTAATCACGTGAGAACTCTGCTCAAAGATCATCTCCAGCTGCCATCGACGTTTGCAGAGACTCGTAAGGACATGGTGGGTCGGATACTGGAGGTGAATATTAAGATCGCTGTTGTTATTAACTATAGATTCAAGTACTGGGTCGGATCATCTAAGCATCACCTCGAGCTGGGTGCTAACGTGGTCGTTGACAGTAACACTGGTGAGATGATTTCGGCTGGACTCATTGACTTGGTAAAATCCGAAGCCCCCGCCGGAGGACCAGTCATGCTCGTGGTAGTTTTTATTTCATTTCTTGTTATTATGTATTATTAAATGTAGTGTTTAATGTTTATGGGAACCAATAGTTATGAATTCAAGTCTTGTAAAATAACTATAATTTCTTGGAGTTTGGTGCCATAACTTTGTTATCCTGCACAAGTGTTGTTAGCGTCTTGACTCTAAATTTACTTGTTTATTGAGAAATATAAATAACTTAAAGAGAAGACCAAGATACTGGAATGTTTCAATGGTATCAAAATAAATATCTTTAGCTGCGTTTCCGTCTTTGCTTTCATAGTTCAAAAACCCAAATTCTGAAATTCTCGTTATTTTGATTTACGATTTTCCACCTAGGTTTCCCTTTTCAAAATCCCAATCAGTGCATCAAAAGAACCACAGGTTATTTAATTCATTCTTATATATATTAATATGTTCCAAATGCATCTACAAAATCTATCTTCTCTTCTCCATCACTATTTCAATTTGTTTGTGTTGAAGCTCAAATATTTTAATCATTCAAGTATTTGATGAATGATGGTGATACATGATATCACGGATTTAAATTATGCCTTGCGTTTGGCTTCCAAATTTGCAATTTGGGTTTGACTTTCTGAGGATTTTAATTTAGCTTTTGAAAGAGTTGTTTAGTGTAAACATTAGACAATTTGGTTATCAAATAAAATTGATAAAAGAGATTTTCAGTTAGAGTATTAGACTTTTATGAAGTGTTCCACTATTTCAGTTACACTATATTGCCCTTCAATTAGAATTGATAAAAATTGGGTAGTGATTTGAACAAAACAATTTTTAACCGTGAATAACAATTTGTGTTTCAGATGATTGTACTGTATAACTGTGTACAACATAATTTATTGTTTATGACTAAAAAGTGTTGTGTATGGATCAAAACCATAAAAGTTTCATACTTTCCTTTGGAGTAATGTTTGAGGTTTGATTATCTCATTATGATTTTAATAATTGAATGCTGTTAAACTTTTTTTTATTTTTGTTAACATTGATTCCGATTTTATACTTTGAATCTGACTTCTATTTCCATTTTATTTAGTTTTCATATTCTATCCTTCTTTGCTTTAATTAGTATTAGTCGAATCTCGGTATGTTGCCCATGAATATATATTAATACTAGGTTATAACCCGTGTACGACGCTTTCAATAAAATAATTATTATTCTTAAACTATATTACTCTAATTCTTATAAGATAACACATGTTTAACACTTTTAACTAAGTGGAAAATAGACTTACCCTTCTGTCATACAAAATAAGTTATGAGGTGATATGTATAGGCTTTTTACCACATCACATTCTTGTGGCTAATTTAAGTTTATAATTTAAACACATAACAATTGATGTTGGTGTTTTGTATTACTAATACTATTTAAGTGTAATTGGATTAATTTGGAGATCAATTTAATATTGATGAATATTAAACAAGTAATGTTGGTGTGGAGAGAATACTAGTTTGAGTTTATTAAGATTTAAAGTACACTGTTATTTACAATCGAAACCCTAAACCATGGGGGTCGAGGGTAGCGCCCTTGCTAAGAGTGTCCAAGGGGTGAAAATGCCTAGTGGGGTTGAAGAGGTAGAGGCCATTGATGGGGTCGAAAGTGTAGAGCCCCTGGTAGTGGGATCCAAGGAGGTGTCAACACCTGGTGGGGTCCAAGGGACAGAACACCTAACTAGATTAATATTGCTTTATAGAAAATAAATAAAAATACAAATTTTGTTAATCTTGACTCAGATTTTTATCCTAATACTAAAACTCGGTTTAGTGACAGCTTAAACCCGAAATGATGACAGTTTTGTGGCGTTTCGTAGCTATCTCATATAGTGAGTTAAAATTTTGATTTTGGTCATCTGATTCTGGTACACATAAAATCATACTTTATCATTCTCCAATCTTCTCTTATACCTAGTGTTATCCGATAAATATTTTTAGAGTACTATAGAGATACTTTAATATAAAACTGTTATCACGACTCTCAGTTTCTCCAAGCATTTGAAACCACAAAGTTTCTAACAAAGATCAAATTATTATGTGAAAAGGTAAATGAAGAATCTATGAAGGAAATGAAAAGAAAGTTTGATAAGTTGGTCAAGTTTGAAGGGCACAAATTTTATAGATGGTAGAAGAAGATATATTTCCTCATAATTACCCTAAATGTGGTGTATGTTTTGAGTACACCAATGACTGAATACACTGAAGATGAACCCTTGGAAGCAACTACGAGGAGATCAAAGTCGGAGAATGACGACTACATTTTTTGTGGCCACATTCTAAATTGTATGTCTAACTTTGTATTTGATGCTTATCAAAACGTTGAATCTAAAAAGGAACTATAGGATTGACTAGAATCCAAGTACATGGTTGAAGATGTGTAACATCCCAAACCTCAAGGTACAATTTTAGCCTTTTCATTAACTTAAGTTAAGCATCTCTAGACTTACCTTGGGCATACTGGCCTTGTACACCGGGCGTAAGCCTTTAAGTGAGTCGGGATGGAGGCATTGTATGCTGGGCGTATGAGGGAGTACGCCGGGCATACACAAGCATATGCCAAACCTAAATTTTTAGTTTAAGCCCTAATATCGATACCTAGCCTTGAGAGTGAAGATCTTGGAGTCTTTTTGGTAATTTTGTGCATTCTTGTTGAAGAAGAAGGTCATTGAAGAAAATGGTGTTGCATGCAAGCTTATGGATCTAGAAACTCCTTAACTGTGTGCATCTTTTGAAGGTATAAAGTCCATGCTTTGCTGATATTCTTTCAAGATCTCATTTGTTGGTCATTTATGAGTTCTTTGTCATAAAGTTTGGATCTTTGGGAGTTGGAGCACTCCAGAGCTTATTATCAGTCCTTTTAGGTGTTTTTGGATGCTAATCCCAAAAGGAATAAAGAAAAATAATTTCCACCAATTAAAAAATAAATGATATATAGTAGGGTTTAGATCATCCTTTAATATCACTAAGGCTTTAGATGGTTCAACGGATCTGTATCTCAAATTTATATCTGAAAACTTTGGCAAAGGTTTCATAATTTTCTTTTAACATGTAAAATATGATTACAACGAATAAAGTTTATTAGGTGTCTTATAATAAATCCTGACATTCATTAGAAAGGAAGTTATACATCACAATGTATAGTTTCTTCATAACTATTTTCTCTACATTTCAGTGAAAATATCATTATGAATATTTTAAATATAAATAATATTTATATATGTGAAATAAACTACATTAATTGCCATCAAAAATCCATTTTATCGAAGATGGAATATGTGAATATCAATTATGTAATAAATATATAATGTCTTAGATAAGTTTGATTTAAAACAAGCTTAAATCAAAAGTTTTCGCATATAGAACTTGTTATTTAGAAAACATTGATATTACTTTATAATTCTAGTAAGAGATATAGTTCTCTAAGACATAGTATAATCATTATCGAATATGAAGGTCATTGTTATGAAAAATGATTTAAGTAAATAATCAATCATTTAATAAATTAACTGAGACACATACATTTAGACATATTAAATTAAAACATGCATTGTTCCAAAACAAATATTGTTTTACAATACAATTACATTATATGCTAAGTGATTGAGATTAATACCAATAGTTATAACAAACCCTTCAATATTACTATAAATAACATCGTCCTTTTGGGTTACACACAAAAATGAAATAAAGCGGAACTGAAAATATATTTTATATGAGGGACTTTTTTGTTAATGGATTTCTAGTTTTGTTAATTAATTAATTAAAAAATAAAGGAATATGGAATATTCAAATATCTAGATAATTATTATTATATTTGGTAATTTGGGGTTTCACATCACCACCCTATATACAGAAGGCTCCAAATCTAGTTTTAAGATGTAAAAAGTACCCTTTAGTCACCAAAGTTCGGAACCCTCAAAAACCCTAGAACTCCCGAAATACAATACCCACTTCGTAGCCTTCTATTCAATATGTTGTTGTCTGCCGCATATTCGATTTATCGATTTTGTTAGATGCTTGTGTCCAAGGATTATTCATCTCTGCAAGTGTTTTGTATCTTGGGTGCGATTACAGAAGAGGAGCTCTCCTTTGGGTTCTTTAGTCCAATCAACTGGCTAAATAAAAGAAGAAAACCCCTAAGAAAGCAAATGTATGATCCGTTGTTTCGTATGCTTTACGTTTCATAGATTTGTTGAGTTAGATCTACTGGCTTCGAGTCTTAAGATAAAAATTTGTTGTTTTTTTCATTGCCTTTTTTGTATATTTTACTAGGCTCGAAGCCCATCATTAGTATCAGGGTGTAGAGGAACTCATGCCTATTGCACTTAGAACTTGCCTAGGATAGTATGTTAGGGTTTGTATGTGTTGGATTTCTATGTTTAATCGTTTTAAATAGTCAAGATGTTTTCCATGTTTAAATTGAATCTAAAAAACGATGTTTCATTCATTCTGCCTCTTTGGCATGTCATGGTATCTGCTGGATGGTCAAATAGACCGTGACCGCCTCATCACCACATTGTGGTCCGTACCTAGACACGTCATGGTGAGTTGGTGAAACTTAAATTAAAATTTCGTAATTATTCTCTTGTTTTGGGTGCCCCACTACATGGTGCCTCATTCCCCTAGGTGTGGATCTGATTGTTCCATAATTACAAAAAAAATTCTCGTTGATTTATTTCTTTTTTAATTTTAATAAGAATACACACTAGCCCTTATATAAAGGATAAAGTGAATTTGCTGTAATTATTATATTAATTAAAGGATATGGTCTTCAATTATAGTCTTCTAAAATGTTCACGACATCTTCATCAATCAAGCTTCTTCACAGCTTCAACTTTTTTAATACACTACAAAATAAGATCAAAAGACTACAAAAACACATGATCATTCGCTGAAAAATAAAAACCAAAAAAAAAAACTAAAAAGAAGTCAAAAGGAAAAGAAAAATGCAAACTCTTAAAAAAATCAGGTGGCCTCCGAAAAAATGCTTCTTTTTGAGGAGTCATGAGCCAAACTCCTTCCCATTCTACGTTGTTGCGGTTGGGAGTTGGATCTCCCTTTTCTACATTTTATCTTTCCGCTTACTCTTGTATACTTGAACCCTTCAAATGCATGCCTTCTTTGAAATTTCCTTTTTCCTTTGAGTAGTTTATTATTCATGTTTATGCTTCACCCCTTTGTTCTTTCCTTTCACCTTTGTATTCTTCTTCTCATCTAACTCCATATTGACCATGGTTGGCTCCTCTAATTCCCTACCCATATCTTAATCAACTATCTCAACTTATTCATATAAATCATCTACCACTTCATCACTTGTCTCTTCCATGTGAACCATAGGTGTAGCGAACGTCATCAACTCAAATGTCATAGCAATTGAGGCTTTTGGTTAGGACATTTGACATTTGCAAAACAAGAAGCAGGTAGCTTTTGGTTTAGGGCATATGAATTGTAATGCCCGCTTCCCGGTGCGTAATTTAATATAAGTTTTTGCATTTTTACTCTGGGATTCCACGAGTAGGAGGCCTGTAACACCCAAAATCAGAAAGGCCAAGAAAGGAAAGAAAACCCTTAGTCAAATGGTCAACTCGTCTAGTCCAAGGAGGAACTCGATGAGTCCGAGCGGGATCCGGGTCGAGGAGTAAGTGACCGACTCAGCGAGTCGGAGAATGAACCCGGAGAGTTCGGTTTGAAGGGAGAAACCCCAAATCTGGGACTTTGGGCACTATTTAAGCCTCTTATTCTCTCCATAAGCGTTCCTTGGAGCCTCTCTCATCCAGAAACTAAAACCCTCAGCCTCCATTGTTGCATATTCAAGTCTCTTGCCATCTTTGGGGTGATTTGAAGAAAGGAATCATTGGAGCTTCAAAGCTTGGAGATAGATCCAGAGTTTAGGCCACCTTTCAGAGTTATTGAAGGTATTAAGTCGTCATTTTCACCCTTCTTCATCTTGATCTACCTTGGTTAAGAGTTTTGGGGCTTTTATGCCATGTTTAAGAACCATCTCGAGTTAGAACCTTAGATCTGAAGTTGCTACTTCAGATCTAAGTGTATCTTGGCCTAGAAAATCATAAAGCATCAGTCTATGGGTCGGTTGTAAAGCCAACTTGTCTTAAACCCAAGTTTGTAATGTGTTTAGCCTAGATCTCATTAGTTATGTGTAAAGTTTGCAACTTTACGTGGGGAATGGACTTTGGAAGTATGGATTTATGATCTAGAGCCCCTGTATGGCTCGAAAAACCGCTGAATGGATTGAGATCAGAAGAGAATCGGCGAGTCACATGGGTGTACTCGGCAAGTTTGATGAACTTGAGCATGGACTCGGCGAGTTGGAAGAATAACTCGGCGAGTCTGTTGAAGATTGCCTTGGACTTGGTGAGTCTGTTCTTGGACTCGTCGAGTCAAATCGAGAAACCCCAAACCCTTCTAGTTAAGACTCGAATCAGTGAGTCGAGTGGAGACTCAATGAGTTGGACAGGACATGACTCGGAAATCGGTGGACTCGGCGAGTCTGGGACTGACTCGGCGAGTCGAGTCGCGAATGGAAGGATTCTGAGCATATGAACTCGGCGAGTTGGTAGGCAGACTCGGCGAGTAGGGTTGACCTGGAAGGTTGACCTTGACCAGAACTTTGACTTTGACCAGATTTGACTTAGTTGACTTTCGGAGGACAATTAGACTAAGTGTTATATTGATATTGGTAGCTCAGGGAGCTAGTGGGGCAGCAGTTCAGAGAGTTGTCGGGAAACAACTAGAGGGCTTATCAGCAAGTTCAGCAAGAGCAGGTGAGTTTCCCTTTTGTGTGGATGGGTCTACGGCCACAATGCCGGCCCATATAGTTATGAGTGTGAAGACCCGGGGGTTAGCCGTAGGCATTGATTGTCAGTATGATATTTGGGACCAAGGTCTATTGATAGCGGGTAGGCGCCTAAGGAACGGTTTGCATGATACAATATACTTGTTGTTTGTGTGATACATGTATGTGCCTGGCAGTTCAGAGAGTTGTCGGGAAACAACTAGAGGGCTTATCAGCAAGTTCAGCAAGAGCAGGTGAGTTTCCCTTTTGTGTGGATGGGTCTACGGCCACAATGCCGGCCCATATAGTTATGAGTATGAAGACCCGGGGGTTAGCCGTAGGCATTGATTGTCAGTATGATATTTGGGACCATGGTCTATTGATAGCGGGTAGGCACCTAAGGAACGGTTTGCATGATACAATATACTTGTTGTTTGTTTGATACATGTGTGTGCCTGGTATGGAGGTGAGTATGGGCGAGGTCCCGTGTCTCACCAACAGCAGAGTATGGACGGTGTTCCATATCTCATTAGCAGCAGAGTAGGGGCGAGGCCCAGGTTAGGGAAAGAGTAAGTGTGGGCCGAGCCCATATCTCACTATCAGTAGTAGCGTGGACGGGGTTCCATGACTCATCAGTTGCAGGTCATGGGCGGGGCCCAAGATAAGCGAGGCCTTAGAACAGGATTCGGTAGTATATTTTTAGTGTATGTGTTGTGATATGCTTGTGTGTTAGTATATGTTGGCAGGCGAGGACCAGTGACAGGCGAGGCCTAAGTGAAACAGATCTGTATCTGAGCAGGGCTCGAAGCCAGACGGGGCCGTCGTATTGGGCGAGGCCCGAAGTAGGCGGCGAGGCCCAGAATAGCGGGTGTGGCCCAGTATGTGCAGTATGTGTTTATGCATGGTATGTGGTAGGTTGGGGGAATTCACTAAGCTTCGTGCTTACGGTTTTTAGTTTTGGTTTCAGGTACTTCCGATAGCGGAGGGAAGAGCTCGGGGTGATCACATGGCACACACCATAGATTAGACAGCCTGGGATGTTTTACACTGATAATGAACATATGTTTTCGAAATTAATACTCTGATTATGTTATGGATTGATAATTGTGTTTTAAGTAATCTTTTACAAAAGAAATTTTTAGTCTTGAATTTTGGAATGTTACAAGTTGGTATCAGAGACTTGGTTTGAGGGATTCGAACATACTCTCAGGTGTGTCTGAACTCAAATAAAGGAATTGGTATAGAAGTTTTGAAAATGAAAAGACAGCTTTGTAAAAAGAGATTTGAGAAAGAAAATAGTTTTAGAAAAGCAAAAAAAAGAATTCAGAAAGAAAAAAACTTTGAAAAGAGAAAAGAGGTGTGGTGCATGCAATCAGTCAAGCTCAAGTAAGTAACCTAAAATACCCATACAAGTTTATGTTATAATTATCAGTTAATAGAACAGCATGCTAGATTAGGACTATGGATCTAGGAAGGATGCCTTATGTGCTTGTTATATGTGCTTTTGAGCTGCATGATAGTGCTGGTTAGACAATAGTAGGAGAGCCTGTTTAGGTTATGTCTAAGTTTATGAGCTTATGTTGCATGCTAGTACAGATTCTTGATATGAGATTATGATTACTTGAGTATGTTATGGTTAGATTTTCCCTTGTCTGAATGCTGCTTGCTTTGTGCATTGTGGGATTCTGAGTGATGGGAGTTAGCTATTAGGTGGATACGTCACGTCACATGTGATCAGGGTTGAATAATCTCAGAGTGCTGGATTTGGCACTATTGCGCAGCTCTTGTTTGAGTCCAATCGTTGTAGGGACGAGTCTTTTACTCGAAGGATTATCTGAGCCTCGTCACATGTGATGGTATCCAGGTGATGGCTGATTGGCATCATAAGGAGGTCTTCAGCGGCAGAGGACTGGTTTGGTTTGAGTGAGAGGTTTCCCTAGGTTAAGCCTAGGAAGAGTTTGCGCTGGCAGTGGTAGTAGTAGAAAAGGGACCTGGTGGAGTCGAAGCAGTTCTTTAGGAAAGTACGGATAGATGTGGAAGGTAATATGTGTGACATACCCTAATTTCTCGGCCAGAAAAGACCGATTTAATTTATGCTTTTTAAAATAAAATCAGAGAAATCTTTTTAAAAGATTTTGCGGAATTGGTCCCCAAACAACATATGATAAAAGTTTATCAAAACCCTTCATTAAGAAGGTATATATTTTCCGTATATATCAAAACCCGAGAGATGTCATGTTCCGATACAAATCAAAAGCATAAACAAGACATTATAAGCCTTTCAACAGTTATTTACAACTACAGGCCTATAATCCAAAAATCTCTCGTCGTCGTCCGACTATGCTCGGGGTCCACTACCTGTAACATAAAAATATGAGTGGGCCAGGCTTGGGAATGTGGTGAGCATATAGGGTTTTCAACCCACAGTAATAATAAACTTTCTTAAGTTCACCAATCAACAATAACCCTGATTACCCGTTCCCGTTATCCTCACTTTACGTCCCTAAACACTTTTCACAAGGGACCTAGCCTAAAGAATATCATCGGGATGGACACTACTGCTAAGGGGTTTCCTCATCCATACATGTCCTAAAGTCAACCATGGGGGGATAGAGTACAGCAAATGAACACTCTCAGTTCATTAACACCTACAGGTTGCGGACCTGCTAATGTTTCCCACTGGACTGTCTAGAAAGTCCGTGGTCGTCATCCAAACTCCGCTAGATGACTGGATCTCAAAACTGATCGAGGCCTCTCATCAGTTTTATTTTATCACACATCACTATCTACCCATATTCTACCCAACATATTTGTAGATAAAAATACATATACAGTTTAAAACTTGTATAAAACATCAACTCAATAGTCACCTCAAATAAACAATTAATATATTTACACATAGCACGTATTATAAGGTAAATACATCATATCTATGTGTAAGATGAAAGTGAGTATACACTCACTTGATTTGATAATAATCGGGCAGCAATTCGTTTCCTAAAATGATCGTTTCTAATAAAACCGAGAGTTTTGTTGAGAAACCGGGCTCTGAGAGGTTGGAGCTTGAAAACCGAAAAGATAAATTTTTCCGGGTCTTCAGGCACTTCGGGATAGGTTTCGGGTGTTGAAAATAATACCGGGGCCTTGGGAAAAGTCAAAATAGTCAAAATATGGAAAAAGGGGTTAAAAATGGCAAAATTTTCAAAGTTAGTCGGCAAATCTCGCATCCCCCTATTTATACGGTGCGAGACCGAGGAATGAGAGGCGGAGGAGGCTCCACGTCATAGCTACGAAGCTCGGATCCGTAGGGGAGGCGTGGCTCATGCGAGCTTCGGACACGCAGCAGGAAGTGCGAGGGCCACGAGGCTCGGACGTGGCTCGGATACGAGGGCTCGTCGGAGGCTGGTAGGCGAGACGTGTCTCGCTTCGGATTGGCCACCGATGCGAGGCGTGTCTAGTTCTTACTGGACCTCCGCCTCAGACGAATCAGAAGAGGACACGAAGTGGACATGCTTTGGT
Source organism: Lactuca sativa (assembly GCF_002870075.4). Classification (NCBI taxonomy): domain Eukaryota; kingdom Viridiplantae; phylum Streptophyta; class Magnoliopsida; order Asterales; family Asteraceae; genus Lactuca; species Lactuca sativa. The sequence goes on from NC_056628.2 coordinate 129,802,881, forward strand.
TCGGACTGGGCCATGTCTCGGATACGTAGATGCTTCGTGCGAGGTGACGTGGCCGACTCCTCTCCATGCGAATTTCTCAAAAATTAAACCCAAACTTCTAAAATCCTTAACTTTCGCATACGAGCTCCGTTTTTGACATTCTTTATATGAACGCGTAGCTAAAATTATGCTCTACAACTTTTGTTTAGACTTCGTTGGCTAATTTTGAATTTATTGTTAATATTATTATTTTTAACAGACCGGGACAGGAAAATCCGTTAAAAATTTATAACTTCTTCATCCGACATCCGTTTTCGTCAGACTTTTTTCCGTTGTACTACTAATGACGAGACTTTCAATTCTTGATTAGGTTGTGTCGGCTAAAAATTGCTCGATCTAAAATTCGAGTTTTTAGCTGTCTACTGCTAAGCTGAAACTTCGAAAAATCATAACTTCCTCACACGAAGTCAGATTTTGGCGTTCTTTTTATCTAACTTCTCGGTTTAACGAATACTACGACTTTCATTTAGATTACTAAGGCTAAAAAGTAGTTTATCAAAAACTCACTTTTTACGACATTCGGAACCTTGCCGGTTTATCGCAAAACTTCGACAGGTCATAACTTCTTCGTTATAACTCGAATTTTGGTATCCTTTATATCCCCAAAATCCTTGTTTCGACCACTACAACATTATGTAAAGATATCGGGCTTATCTCACACTTTAATTTTGACGCTTATTTTTATTCTTAATTAATTAAGCCCTAATAATTAAGCATAAAACACATAATTCACATAATATTCACATAATTCCTTTTGATTTCTTCAAAATGAGTTACAAAGGTTAACCTAGACTATCACCTCAATATAAATGCCTAGGATAGAAATACGAGTGTTACAATTCTCTGCCCCTTAAGATGATTCTGTCCCAGGAATCACACAACGACAAACATTTACGGGTAGCGACTCACCATGTCACTCTCCGTTTCCTATGTGAGATTTGGTCCATTCATATGTTTCCAGCGCACAAGCACTAAATCGACCATCTTGCGTCGCAAATTCATAGTCTTACGGTCAACGATTGCCTCAGGTTCTTCAATCAACCTCTTGTTTTCATCCAACCTTAACTCAGAAATTGGAATTATGTCGGGCACATCTCCCGTGAACTTTCTCATATAACACACATGAAAGGTGTTATGAATACCTTCCAGTTCTTCCGGTAATTCTAGCTTGTAACCTTGATTCTCGATCCTCTGAAGAACTTTAAATGGTCCAATAAACATTGGACTCAACTTTCCCCTTCTACCAAATCTTATAAGTCCCTTCCACGACGAGACTTTAAGTGAAACCAAATCTCCAACTTCGAATGATATCGGTTGTCTTTTCTTGTTAGCATAGCTCTTTTGAGCAGCTAACATCTTTTTCCCTAATCACTTACAACTTTTCAGCAATCTAATGGACTATTTCAAGTCCCATAAACTACTTTTCCTCAGCTTCCAGCCAACATGATGGCATTCAACACTTTTCCCCATACAAAGCGTGATAAGGTGCCATCTTGATGCTTGAGTGGAAACTATTACGCTAGAAAAATTCTACTAAAGGTAAATGTTCATCCCAGTTACCTTGGAATTCCAGGGTACATGCTCTCAACAGATCCTTCAATGTTTGAATCATTTATTTGCTCTGACCATCGGTTTGCGGATGGTAAGCTGTATCCAAACACAACTTGGTACCCAACTCCTCTTACAGACTCCTCCAACACCTTGAGGTAAAACGATTGTCACAATCGGATACAATCGTTAACGGAACACCGTGTAACCTCACAATTTCCTTCACATAAGAATGTCGCAAGTTTATCCATAGTCCATTTCTCGTTCACGGCTATGAAATGCGCATTCTTAGTGAAGCGATCAATGACCACCCAAATCATGTCGTGACCGTTCCTTGTTCTCGGCAGTTTAGTCACAAAATCCATAATGATATCTTCCCATTTACCCATGGGTACAGGTAAAGGATATAAACTCCCATATGTTTTCTGATGTTGTGCCTTAACCCTAGCACAAGTTTGGGACTCTCTATCTTCTTGGGTAGATAATCGATCGTCTTTCATTTGGATAGTGAGTTGTTTTTATAATAAGTCAAGTCAAGAATCATAATCGAACTGGAGGAGCTTGCCAGGATGGCTTGGTAAGCAAGCAAGCAGTTATGTAGGCGCCAACTCCCAGTTCTTTCTCTTCTTTCTTTTTTATCATCAAAAGAAGATTGCTGGAAGAATAGAGATCCGGTCTTCTTTTTTAGGTACAGGGATAAATTCGTACAATAGTGCGAGGACGGAAAAGAAAACGACCTTCTTTGACGCATGTTCTCCCAATAGTGCGACTTCGTTTGGCCTGTGTTCCAAATTCAATGCTCAGGCAGCTCAAAAGCCTTATTCTTCAACAGGAGCTGGTCTAGTACTTCGGGGCAGTAACTCAAAGTGGTACCAGGTCAGTCCCTAACTATCTGCTTCCACTAAATACGCGGTAACGCTAACTCATGTGCTGACACTCCACAAGGGAGACTCCTAAGTCCGAGGACTTATGAGTCTTACGTGTCGCAAATAAACGAACAGGGAAGTTGCCTTGTCTATAGATGTGAGAAACCATCATGCCAGAAGACAATAAGCTGATGCATTCTCTGATCAAGTAAAGCACGTTACACACTCGACCACATACTTAGCAACATCGAGCTTCATCGTCGGCCACTGGTAATAAGGTTTTAGGTCCCTATACATTTTTGTACTGCCAGGATGAATCGAGCACATGGTCTTGTGAGCTTCTTCCATCAGAAGATCTCTTACTCATCCCATCTTAGGCACCCAAATCCTATCTTTGAATACCTTCAATCCATGACCGTTTATATCAAACACCAACGTTTTACTCAAACGTTCCTGCTTCCGGTCATTTTCTCTAAAGCTTCCTCTTGAGATTTCTTTATACTTTCCACAATTGTAGAGACAACTTCAATTCGCAACGCTCTTTCCCTTTTTTTTCGAGGTTCAGCTTCCGACTGAGAGCATCAACATCATCATTTGCTTTACCAGGGTGGGAAAGTATCTCACAGTCGTAGTCCTTGAGTAACTCTAGCCAGCGTCGTTGCCTCATGTTCAATTCCTTCTGATTAAAGAGATATTGGAGACTCTTATGATCAGTGAAAAGTTTACACTTTTTGCCATAAAGATAATGCCTCCATATCTTTAGGGCCAATACTACCGCTGCCAACTCCAGATCATGAGTGGGGTAGTTCTTTTCAAGCTCTTTCAATTGCCTCATTGCACACACTATCACTTTATCCCTTTGGGTCAGAAAACAACCTAACCCAACTCCAGAGGCATCACTTTAAACTTTGAAGTCATCAACTCCTTCAAGTAACAAAAGAATTGGTGCTTCACACAACTTGTTCTTTAACTCCTTAAAGCTTCCTATGCTTCTCATTCCAAGTATAGATAGCTCCTTTGTGGGACAAAGCTGTCAATGGAGTCGCAATCGAAGAAAAACCTTGGATAAATCAGTGATAATATCCAGCTAATCCTAAAAAGCTTCGGATCTCCATAGGACTTTCAATCGTAACCTTCGAGTTACAAAATAAATCCTTATTGAGGACTCCTTCTTTTTCTTGGAATAAGTACTTTCCTTCATTTATTGTAACAGACCGATGGGTCATGTTCTAATGATCTTTCATTGTATACTGCACTACATAGACTCGGATCTCCTAGGAACAATTTTGGGAACAAAGTACACCTTCCTTCATGTTCTAATGTGATATAATCACAGCTCAACATGTATCATTCCAAAGTATCAACTTCTTTAACAATGAGTGCGATACTTCTGTTGATCGCTTTAATCATCTTTCACCTCAATCTTCTGGCTTAAGTCAAATGCTACATCGAACTTGGTTCTCTGAACCACGTAACATACTCATCTTAGTCGGACTCGGTTCATTATGACCTCTAAGGTCGGAATAACAATCATCTTCTTAGTCATTACCGACATGATGGTAACGACATAATAGCTCCTTGGTAACCTTGTGACTTTCCCTGATCCAAGTACGAGTCCTATGCTTCCGGTAGTATAGGCCTCTACTACCATTCACACCTACTCATACTTGTCCCAAGTATTGTCTCGCAGTTCTCCAAATCGCCATACAAGAAGTTCACATAGTCATTCAAATCATCATATGACAAAACCAGGGTTTATATTATTTCTTTGAAACGATTACATAAAGGTTCAAGTTTACCCTATATTATGCCTCTAATAGGCTAAACCACTTGTTACTATTGACATTACTACTTTCTAACTTGATCTTCTTCTTTTGCAACCTCAAGTGTCATCTGAAAGGCTCTTGCCTTCAGCTTTAGTGGTAGATTGGGCTTTGCAGCATCCTTCCTCTTCGGACAGCTTTAAAAACATGCCCTTCTTCATGGCACTCAAAACATACCGTTTTGTCGGATGGACACACGTTGGCATAATGCCCAGTCTTTCCACATTTGAAGCAAGTCAGCTCCTCACTACATTTCCCAGATTGCTTTTTCTTGCACTTCTCACACCATTTCACTTCACCTCCTCCTCCTTATTGTCTTTTCTAACTATTGGTGGGTTGGCTTGACCAAGAGTCCCACTATAGTTCCCTCCTACTGATTGCCCTTCATTCAATACGGGCTGCTCAACAGGCATCGTAATCTCTTACCTATGCTATTGTATTAATCGCCTTGTCTCCTCCATTTGGCGATCTAACATCATCTGCATCATTGCTTGTACCCCAGCCATCGTCATTGGCTCAAGTGCAGCTCCTACAACAGGTACTTGCTCAACTACTTGAGGTTGAGGCTGTTGATCCCTGTTTCCGTTTGCATTTGCAACTCCACTACGAGTTCTTGCCATAAGAATCTATATACCGAATAAGGAAAATTTAGGTCTTTACCCTCAATAGGTATTTAAATTCCCTTATCCCTTCAAAACGTTTACATGTTAGTTCTAATCTCATAATCATATGGTTAGAATCCTACACACATAGGGTTTCCAAATCCGGTCGGCAACAGACCATAGATCCAAACAAATAATGGCATATATGGCAAACATATAACATTTAGCACATAAGGGCATTTTAGGCATCTTTCCTAAAATAAACTAGTGCTCGTGTCTAAAATATGGTAGACACTCATCTCACAATCATCACTTAGCATTCTAAGTTTAAGTCTAGAAATCCTAAAATTTCTTAGTTCGCTTAAACTAATGCTCTGATACCAACTGTGACATACCCTAATTTCTCGGCCAGAAAAGACCGATTTAATTTATGCTTTTTAAAATAAAATCAGAGAAATCTTTTTAAAAGATGTTGCGGAATTGGTCCCCAAACAATATATGATAAAAGTTTATCAAAACCCTTCATTAAGAAGGTATATACTTTCCGTATATATCAAAACCCGAGAGATGTCATGTTCTGATACAAATCAAAAGCATAAACAAGACATTATAAGCCTTTCAACAATTATTTACAACTACTGGCCTGTAATCCAAAAATCTCTCGTCGTCGTCCGACTATGCTCGGGGTCCACTACTTGTAAAATAAAAATATGAGTGGGTCAGGCTTGGGAACGTGGTGAGCATATAGGGTTTTCAACCCACAGTAATAATAAACTTTCTTAAGTTCACCAATCAACAATAACCCTGATTACCCGTTCCCGTTACCCTCACTTTACGTCCCTAAACACTTTTCACAAGGGACCTAGCCTAAAGCATATCATCGGGATGGACACTACTGCTAAGGGGTTTCCTCATCCATACATGTCCAAGAGTCAACCATGGGGGGATAGAGTACAGCAAATGAACACTCTCAGTTCATTAACACCTACAGGTTGCGGACCTGCTAATGTTTCCCACTAGACTGTCTAGAAAGTCCGTGGTCGTCATCCAAACTCCGCTAGATGACTGGATCTCAAAACTCATCGAGGCCTCTCATTAGTTTTATTTTATCACACATCACTATCTACCCATATTCTACCCAACATATTTGTAGATAAAAATACATATACAGTTTAAAACTTGTATAAAACATCAACTCAATAGTCACCTCAAATAGACAATTAATATATTTACACATAGCACGTATTATAAGGTAAATACATCATATCTATGTGTAAGATGAAAGTGAGTATACACTCACTTGATTTGATGATAATCGGGCAGCAATTCGTTTCCTAAAATGATCGTTTCTAATAAAACCGAGAGTTTTATTGAGAAACCGGGCTTTCAGAGGTTGGAGCTTCAAAATCGAAAAGACAAATTTTTCTGGGTCTTCAGGCACTTCGAGACAGGTTTCGGGTGTTGAAAATAATATTGGGGCCTTGGGAAAAGTCAAAATAGTCAAAATATGGAAAAAGGGGTTAAAAATGGCAAATTTTCAAAGTTAGTCGGCAAATCTCGCATCCCCCTATTTATAGGGTGCGAGACCGAGGAATGAGAGGCTGAGGAAGTTCCACGTCGTAGCTATGAAGCTCGGATCCGGAGGGGAGGCGTGGCTCATGCGAGCTTCGGACACACGGCAGGAAGTGCGAGGGCCACGAGGCTCGGACGTGGCTCGGATGCGAGGGATCGTCGGAGGCTGGTAGGCGAGACGTGGCTCACTTTGAATTGGCCACCGATGCGAGGCGTGTCTAGTTCTTACTAGACCTCAGCCTCAGACAAATCAGAAGATGATACGAAGCGGACACACATTGGTCTCGGACTGGGCCACGTCTCGGATACATAGATGCTTCGTGCGAGGTGACGTGGCCGACTCCTCTCCATGCGAATTTCTCGAAAATTGCACCCAAACTTCTAAAATCCATAACTTTCGCATATGAGCTCCGTTTTTTATGTTCTTTAAATGCACGCGTAGCTAAAATTATTCTCTACAACTTTCGTTAAGACTTCGTCGGCAAATTTTGAATTTATTTTTAATATTATTATTTTTAACAGACCGGGACAGGAAAATCCGTTAAAAATTCATAATTTCTTCATCTGACATCCGTTTTCGTCAAACTTTTTACCGTTGTACTACTAATGATGAGGCCTTCCATTCTCGTTTGGGTTGTGTTGGCTAAAAATCGCTTGATCTAAAATTCAAGTTTTTAGCTGTCTACTGCTAAGCTGAAACTTCGAAAAATTATAACTTCCTCATACGAAGTCAGATTTTGGCGTTCTTTTTATCGAACTTCTCGGTTTAACGAATATACGACTTTCATTTAGATTACTAAGGCTAAAAAGTAGTTTATCAAAAACTCACTTTTTACGACATTTGGCACCTTTCCGGTTTATCGCGAAACTTCGACAGGTCATAACTTCTTCGTTATAACTCGGATTTTGGTATCCTTTATATCCCCGAAATCCTTGTTTCGATGACTACAATTTTATGTAAAGATATCGGGCTTATATCACACTTTAATTTTGACGCTTATTTTTATTCTTAATTAATTAAGCCCTAATAATTAAGCATAAAACACATAAAACACATAATTCAGATGCCCGTCAGGGCCAGGCAGTGGCGCCTGCGGTAGGAAGCAAGGCTTTTTAGATGACTACCATGGAGACGCGGGAAGTGTCGGATGTTGCAGGTATGCGACTTCCGTTTTGTGTTTTCTTTATGCATGATTATATTGTTATGGTTATGCATCATTATTGGTATGAATAATTTTTATTTTGTGCGACTTGCTTGTGATTTAGTTATATGCCATCTGCATACCTTGAATATCTAAATAGTAGTTAAGGGATGTGCCCTATCGGAGAAGGTCACTTAGGATGCAATAACTGTAGCATGTATGTGTGGGACTTGGAATGTCTCGCTAGTTCGGAAATGTATCGTTTAGAGATGGACTGTTTAGATCCCTAGCTAAAGCAAGCTTGGGTTCCTCAGCATATTGATTATGGGATGGTAGCACGGATCGGGAATTCTTTTTTAGCATTGAGCAGTGAGGTGGAAGCAGGATCGAAGTGGGGGAGAACCCTCCGAGCGTACAAAGGTTAGAGCATGCAGATCTAGAATGAGTATGCAGTCTCTGATAAGGAAAGGGAGTGGCACAACGTTTGATGGATTGACGAGTTCAGGGTTGGGAGTTTGAGAAACTCCCCATCAGTTAGTGTGTGTAATGGTGATGGTTAGTAAGTGGTTGGGAATTCAGGTTGGAGGATCGCCTGTAGGACTCGAGTTAGTCGGAATGAAGGTCTTGAGGATAGATAGCATGGGATGCTTTTGTGGTAGTAGACAATGGCAGAGGCAGTATGTAGAGCATGGTAGAGCGGCGGGAGGGTCGCAGCAGTCGGAAATGGAAGGTATTGTAAGACTACGGGGTAGTCGGAGCATTCACTTGCAGTTAGTTGGCATGGAAGGTGTTGTAAGACTACGGGTAAGTCGTAGCATTCCCTAGTAGCTTCGTTAGCGGAGTTGGGTCGAGGCCCTTATCTCCTAGTGATCAAGGTAGGGATCAAGAATGGGTAGTAGTTGAGGATAGTAGGGAGCTTTCCTGTATAGCCCTAGAGAGGTGAGACCTTAGGAGAGGCCGCTCCAGGATGTAGTGGGGTGAGACCTGTGGGCGAGGCCCGTATGTGAGTAGCAGTATAGGTGAGACCTAAGAGCAGGTTGCTCAGTAGTATGGTTGGGTGCGACCCGTGGGCGAGGCCCATGCGAGAGTGGGTAGACAAGTGAGACTAGAAGGATAGATCATTTAAGGTTATAGGCGGGTGAGACTCGTGGGCGAGGCCCGTGAGTTTTAGTAGCGCAGGTGAGACCTGGTAAGGTCCTTAGGGTCAACTTAAGGATCGAGGATCACATGATTTGTAGCGCCAGAGTGGCAGAGTAGAGGGGGCAATATTAGATAGCCTAAGTTTCTTCGGAAGTCGTTAGGAGCAACTAGGAGTTGGTGTTGGGGCTAGCGACCGGTGGGAGCTGGTAACCCAGATATTGATACATCAGTAGGGACTAGGGTGGTCTCGGTTCATCCGGAAGGCAGATAAGGAACATCAGAGATTTTCAGTCATTGGCAGTGAAGGTGAGCAGTCTATGGTGGAATTCAGTTAGTTGATCGAGGGGTGCTCAGCACTAAGTGATAATAGTGAGAAGTGTCCAGTGGATACTGGCAGTAACGACCCGTACTGGAGGTAGCGGGGGTAATGAAGTTGGTGAAGGATAGGACCTTCATAGTGACAGAGGATTAGTTGGTATGGAACATTTCTTTAGGAAGGCCAGAAAACGCACAAGGAAAAGGGGGTGAACCCCTAGGAGGTCCAACATAAGTACTCGGGGAGTATCAGAAGGTTTGTCAGTTGAGTAAGTTGTGTTCCCAGAATGTTCAGGGTCAGGGTTGACCCGAGATTTTATCCGCAAGGAGTAATGTTGGTCAGAATGACCGGGCGGAAGGCTGGCGAAGGTAGTCAACGGATGTTAGGTCTACCAACAGAGTGTTGGAGGCAGATCTTAGGTCGGTTGGCCATAGTGAACTTGGAGGACGAAGTTTAGTTTAAGTGGGGGAGAGTTGTAACACCCAAAATCAGAAAGGCCAAGAAAGGAAAGAAAACCCTAAGTCAAAGGGTCAACTCGTCGAGTCCAAGGAGGAACTCAACGAGTCCGAGTGGGATCCAGGTCAAGGAGTAAGTGGCCGACTCGACGAGTCGGAGAATAGACTCGGCGAGTCTGGTTTGAAGGGAGAAACCCCAAATCCAGGGCTTTAGGCATTATTTAAGCGTCTTATTCTCTCCATAAGGGTTCCTTGAAGCCTCTCTCATCTAGAAACTAAAACCCTCAGCCTCCATTGTAGCATATTCAAGTCTCTTGCCATCTTTGGGGTGATTTAAAGAAAGGAATCATTGGAGCTTCAAAACTTGGAGATAGATCCAGAGTTTGGGCCACCTTTCAGAGTTATTGAAGGTATTAAGTCGTCATTTTCACCCTTCTTCATCTTGATCTACCTTGGTTAAGAGTTTTGGGGCTTTTATGCCATGTTTAAGAACCATCTCGAGTTAGAACCTCAGATCTGATGTTGCTACTTCAGATCTAAGTGTATCTTGGCCTAGAAAATCATAAAGCATCAGTCTATGGGTCGGTTGTAAAGCCTACTTGTCTTAAACCCAAGTTTGTAATGTGTTTAGACTAGATCTCATTACTTATACGTAAAGTTTGCAACTTTACGTGGGGAATGGACTTCGGAAGTATGGATTTATGATCTGGAGCCCCTGCATGGCTCGAAAAGCCGCTGAATGGATTGAGATAATAAGAGACTCGGCAAGTCATATGGGTGTACTCGGCGAGTTTGATGAACTTGAGCATGGACTCGGTGAGTTGAAAGAACAACTCGGCGAGTCTGTTGAAGATTGCCTTGGAATCAGTGAGTCTGTTCTTGGACTCGGCGAGTCAAGTCGAGAAAATCCAAACCCTTCGAGTTAAGACTCGAATCAGTGAGTCGAGTGGAGACTCAGTGAGTTGGACAGGACAGGACTCGGAAATCGGTGGACTCGGCGAGTCAGGGCTAACTCAGCGACTCGAGTCACAAATGGAAGGATTCTGAGCGTATGAACTCGGCGAGTCAGTAGGCAGACTCGGCGAGTAGGGTTGACCTAGAAGGTTCACCTTGACCAGGACTTTGAGTTTGACCAGATTTCACTTAGTTGACTTTCGGAGGACAGTTAGACTAAGTGTTATATTGATATTGGTAGCTCGGGGAGCTAGTGGGGAAGCAGTTCAGAGATTTAACGGGCAACAGCTAGAGGTCTTATCATCAAGTTCAGCAAGACCAGTTGAGTTTCCCTTTTGTGTGGATGGGTCTACAGCCACAATGCCGGCCCATGTAGTTATGAGTGTGAAGACCCGGGGTTAGCCTTAGGCATTGATTTTAATTATGATATTTTGGACCAAGGTCCATTCATAGCGGGCGGGCGCCCAAGGAAAGGTTTGGTTGATACAGTATACTTGTTGTCTGTGTGATACATGTATGTGCCTGGTATGGAGGTGAGTGTGGGCGAGGTCCCGTGTCTCACCAACAGCAGAGTATGGACGGTGTTCCATATCTCATTAGAAGCAGAGTAGGGGCGAGGCCCAGGTTAGGGAAAGAGTGAGTGTGGGTCGGGCCCGTATCTCACTATCAGTAGTAGCGTGGACGGGGTTCCATGACTCATCAGTTGCAGGACATGGGCGAGGCCCAAGATAAGCGAGGCCTTAGAACAGTATTTAGTAGTATATGTTTAGTGTATGTGTTGTGATATGTTTGTGTGTTAGTATATGTTGGCGGGCGAGGCCTAGTGACAGGCGAGGCCTAAGTGAAATAGATATGTATCTGAGCGGGGCTCGAAGCCAGGCGAGGCCTGGAGCGGCGGGGCTATCGTAGCGGGCGAGGCCCGAGGTAGGGGGTGAGGCCAAGAATAACGGGCGTGGCCCAGTATGTGCAATATGTGTTTATGCATGGTATGTGGTAGGTTGGGGGAACTCACTAAGATTCGTGCTTATGGTTTTCAATTTTGGTTTCAGGTACTTTCGGTAGCGGAGGGAAGAGCTCGGGGTGATCGCATGGTACACACCATAGATTAGACAGCCTAGGATGTTTTACTCTGATAATGAACATATGTTTTGGAAATTAATACTTCGATTATGTTATGGATTGATAATTGTGTTTTATGTAATCTTTTATAAAAGAAATTTTTAGTCTTGAATTTTGGAACGTTACAAGGCTCCAACTCGTCAAGTAGATGTGAATTTTGGGGTATGGGTGGAAGAATCTACTCACCGAGTCGGTAGCCCCACCTTGACGAGTAGACCTGTCCGGATGAAACCCTAAGTTTGAGAGTTTGCTCCTTATTTAAACAACTTATAGAGTCTTTTCTCTAGCCTGCATCACCCTCAGACTCCCCTAACGAAATCTTGGTTAATTATTGAGTGTTCTTGAGCTTTTGTGCCATCTGTGTGTGTCTTTGAAGCTTGAGAAGAAAGATGAGGCTTGGGAGATCAAGAGAAAGCAAGTAGATCCAGAGGTTTTGGCTCATTTCTAGCTCTGTTGAGGTATAAAGTTGATACCTTGACTATTCATTTCTTATATCCCTATTTAGGGCTATTTTCTACCTTTTCTAAGTCTTAGTGAAGCCATATTCAGGATTGTGTGTATTAATGGGGTTATACTTCAGATATTGAACACTTATGGGTTCCCATGTCATAAAGGTGCCAACTTTATGGCTATGGGAGTCCCATGCACCTTGTAGACTTCATTTTTGGGTCCTTATGAACTAGTTAACCCATGCATGCATGTAAAGTTTCTAACTTTATGTGTTATATCGACCCTAGGAGGTCGGATCTATGTTCTGGATGCATTAAGATCGACTAAAATCGACTGGTTAAATGTGGGCTTTAGGGGACTTGACGAGTCGTTCATGGGACTCGGCGAGTCGGGTTATGGTTTCCCAGTCGTTTCTGTTTCTAATTGATCTAGTTGACTCAAAAAGAGGATTCAACAAGATAGACGTTATTATGGGCTTGAAGATCAAAGAAATCGACGAGTTTAAGGATGAACTCGGTGAGTTCAAGGCAATGACCTAACTTATATGAAGAAGAACTCGACGAGTTTAGGGAAGAACTCGCCGAGTCAAGGGCTATACACTTCAAATTGAATGAAGAAGGACTCGACGAGTTCAAGGATGAGCTCGGAGAGTCATGGGTAAAAAGGACTCGATTCTGTATGAAGGAGAACTCGACTAGTTCGTGAAAGACTCGATGAGTCGGGTCGAAGTTTCAGTATTTTGGTGGATTATGGAACTCGACGAGTTGGTGGACCAACTCTGGGAGTCGAGTCAACCAGATGTTGACTTTGACCAGGGTGTTGATCTTGACTTTGACTTTGACTTGGGGTGACCCTTAAAAAGGGTTCAGAGTGTGAAATGGTAATTAAGGACGGTTGTTATGTGTAAAAGTTTGAGAGGAGTGGATCCCAACATTGAGGACAGTTCAGACACTTCATGACATTGAGGTGAGTTACCTTCCAATAGAGGTGGGTCAAATGCACCAAGGTCGACCCACTAGTAAGAGTTATAGTATAGATAATTGTCTTTGTGATAATTATCTAGTATATTGTTTTCTGTTAAGATTATTTTCTAGCCTGATATGATGTTATGTGATAGTAGGGGGAATAGTCCCGACATCCGGTCGATAGGGCCAAGGGGTATGTCAGGCACCCCGGTATGCCTGACAATATGATTATGTTATGTTTTTATGTGGTACTAGTGGGGGTGAAATAGTACCCGTAACTGGTTAACATAAACCTAAGGGGTAGGTTGGACACCCCGGTATGTCTGAAAGGGGGTAGGTTAGGTACCCCGGTATGCCTAGCAGGGGTCGGTTGAGCACCCCGGTATGCTCAGTAGGGTAGGTCGGGCACCCAGATATGCTTGGAAGTATGTGTTATGTATAGTATGTGGTATAATGGGGGAACTCATTAAGTTTCGTGTGTATAGTTTTTAGTTTTGTTTTCAAGTACCTCTTCATCGAAGGGTAAGGAGCTGGCACGGTAGCAACGCATCACACATATAGGATTTCCGCATTATGAGATTCTTGGTATTGTACTCTGACATTATTACTAGTTTTATGATATGGTTTTGAGACATGTGATTGTAGTTTTATGAATGATATGACTTGATGATCTTTTCTTATAAATGTTTTTCTAAAACTTTATATCAAAAAAGAAATTTTTGGTTTGGAAAATTGGGATGTTACAAGTTGGTATCAGAGCCTTGGTTTGAGGGATTTGGACACACTTTCGGGAGTTTCTGGACTCAAATCGAGGATTTGAAAGATTGTCACAAGAAAATAGTTTTCCAAAAGTTAAGGTAAAGAGTTTTGAGAAAGAACAAGGTGTGTGATGCGTGCAACCAGTCGAGCTCAAGTAAGTTTTCCCAAAGATAGCCATACATCTTATGTTATGATATGATATGATTATGAGAACTGCATGCTAGATTAGGACTAACGATCTAGGAAGGATGCCTTTTAAGCCTACTATATGTGTATGAGAATTGCATGCTAGAATAGGGGATAAGGATCTAGGAAGATGCTTTGTATGCCTTTTGTTTGTGCTTATTGAGCTGCATAATAGTACCGAGTAGTCAACGATATGATAATCTGGATAGGATACGCTTGGTTTGCGTTACTCAATGCCCGAATGTTGCTTTCTTTGTCCTACTTGGAGTTCTAATTATATCTAATTAACTAGTAAACAAATACGCTAAGTTACGAGGACTAAAAATTTTTAGAAGGTTAGGTTTAGCCCTATTTCGCAACTCTCACTTGAGTCTAATCATTGTAGGGAGAGACCTCTCACTCGAAGAATTATCTAGTCTTAGTAATATATAATGAATTCGCGTGCTAGTTAGGGAGATATGACATGTACTTCTTATGCAGCTGATGGCGGAGAGTGGGTTGGAGGAGTTACCCTAGGGTAAGCCTAGAATGAGATTAGCACAGAGTACAACAGTAGTAGAAAGAACTTTGTGAAGTCAAATCAATCCTTGAGGAAAGTACTGATAGATGTTAAAGGTAGTGTTGGCCCATACTACTGAAAGCATAGGATTCGTACTCGAATCAAGGAGGGCCGAGATAGAATCGGGGAACTTGTAGAGTGTGTGAGACCTCTTGAGATTATGTATGAGGCTGACACTTATGTATTTCATTTCAGAATGGTGGTGATTACGCATCACATAGCAGGAGGATCGGGTTCAGGGTTAGGATCAGATTCTGGTTCAGGTTCCGAGCCAGTTGATGAGGGACTACGCGATTTCATCACGTTTAAGATCACAAGAGGCATCCTTGAGTCGACGCCGATGATTTTTGGGTCGATCTAGGAAGGGATTATCGAGCTGATGGAGGATCAACTTAGGGCATTCAGGAGCGATATGGCATCTGGCCAGGTAGGGACATGCACACTCTCCTTCAAGGACTTCAGGGGATGCGGTGCGCCAGACTTCCAAGGGATGAAGAACGCCATTGATATCAGAAGGTGGATCACAGATATGGAGTATGTTCAGTTGATGAGCTTCTGCCCTGAGGGGCCGAAGGTTCGGTATGTTGTAGGTTGTTTGAAGGATAGAGCTAGAGATTGGTGGGAGTCTGTTGGTGATTCTTTGGGAGCCTCAGCCGTAGAGGCTATGACCTGGTCTGACTTTGTGACCAAGTTTAGGGCTGAGTTTGCACCGGCTGGAACATCAACAGCTGGCCAAAGAGTTTCTTGACATGAGACAGACTACAGAGACAGTGGCAGAGATTACCGACATGTTTGGGGAGAGGGCCTTATTGGTTCCTCAGTATGCAGGGGATAAGGAGATGCATAGACCCGCTAGACATGTTGAGAGCTGAAATTCGGAAACATGTCAGCTACTCGACGTGTCCGACATTGGATAACATGATTGCGAGGGCGAGGGAGAGGGAGATTGATGTAGATCACCTCAGGAAGAGGAAGGCGGGGGACGGATATGTTACTGGGGTTTTGGGGAGGAAACCCATGGGATCCGAATCTAGGTAAAAGGGCCATCAGGGCCAGGTCCGCTGTGAGAAATGCGGCAAGCCACATGAGGTGGTTTGTAGACTAGGGTCATCGGGCTGCGATAAATGTGGCAAGACTAGGCACATTGGCAAGGATTGTACTGCCGCTACCCCCACATTCTAGACATCATACCTGATTTGCTTTTATTGCAATCAGAAGGGCTATAAAAAGGCCAATTGCCCGAGACTAGTATCAGCAGCGCCAGTGGCGACGCCAGCTCCAGTGACCCTGCGGCTTACAGATCGCCAACAAGGCAACAGAGATACTTCGGTGGTGAGGACCCGAGCCTTCCAAGTGAACACTGAGGAGGCACGCGCTGCACCTGATGTGGTGACAGGTATGTTTTCTTCTCCCTAGCTCTTATTATATGTCATTTATGTTGTTTATGTATATGTTATGTGTTGTTTAGGATCGTTCCATGCGAACGATATCCCAGTCCAGGTGTTGTTCGATTCGGGGGCTACCCAATCATTTGTCTCTCTTACACTTAGCAAGAGGTTTCCTGAGTCTTCGAGCATGTTGAATTTCCCTTTAGAGGTCGAGATTGATGACGACTGATCAGTACGGGCATTAGAGGTTTTCAAAGATTGTGTTTTAAGACTATATTAGGAGCGCTACCTAGTAGACTTGGTTCCCATTCTGTTGCATGGGAACAAGGTTATCATAGTCATGGACTGGTTGAACCCTCATGGGGCAGTGATCGACTGTGCGCAACAGTTGGTATAGGTTAGGACCCCAAGCGGGGGAGAGCTGGTGATTCAGGGTAAGAGGCCACAATATGGACCAACTCTGTGCTCAGCAGCGAGGGCTAGGTGCTACCTTCAGTAGGGTTGCACAGGTTATGTCGCTTACGTTATGGATTCCCGAGAGGAGGGTAAGGCGAATTTGAGTGTTGCACCAGTGGTGCGAGAGTACTCGGACGTAGTCCCAGAGGCGCTGCCTAGGATACCTCCGGAGAGACAGGTAGAGTTCAGGATGGACTTGGTGTGGCTCCGATAGCCAAGGAACTATATCAGTTGGCTCCTGCTAAGATGTAGGAGTTGTCTACACAGCTGCAAGAACTATTAGACAATGGATTCATTAGTCCAAGAAGTTCACCCTAGGGAGCCCCGATCCTGTTCATGAAGAAGAAGGACGGGTCGCATCGGATGTGTATAGATTACCAGGAGCTAAACAAGGTAACGGTGAAGAACCGTTACCCACTCCCGAGGATTGATGATCTGTTCAACATGCTATAGAGGGAATCTTAGTTTTCCAAGATAGATTTAACTTCAGGCTACCATTAGATGAGGTTTAGAGACGAGGATGTGCAGAAGACTACTTTCCGTACTCGCTATGGCCACTACGAGTTCGTGATGATGCCCTTCGGGCTCACCAATGCTCCTGCCGTGTTCATGGACCTCATCAACTGCGTATGCAGAACAATGTTGGATCGGTCTGTGATAGTTCTCATTGATGATATCTTGGTTTACTCCCAGACGTAGGAGCAGCATGAGGAGCACTTGCAAGAGGTTTTGGATAACTTGAGGAGGGAGAGCTTGTATGCCAAGTTCTCCAAGTGTGAGTTTATGTTCTGCGAGGTGCAGTTTCTAGGGCACCTTGTCAACCAGAGCGATATTTTGGTCGACTCGGTCAAAGGGTAGGCTGTGATGAGATGGGAGGTTCCGAAGTCTCCATCTGAGATTCAGAGTTTCCTGGGATTGGCAGGCTATTATGGAGATTTATTCAGGACTTCTCCAAGATAGTCGTACCCTTGACTCGATTGATGAAGAAAGTCGTGGTGTTCCGCTGGGGGCATGAGCAGCAGGTGGCATTTAAGACAATGAGACAGAGGTTGTGCGAGGTACCGATCCTAGCCCTGCCAGAGGGCATGGAGGATTTTATATTATATTGTGATGCATGCATTTCAGGTTTGGGCACGATGCTGATGCAGAGAGGGCATGTTATCGCCTCTGCTTCGAGGCAGCAGAGAGGGCATGTTATCGCTAGCCTGATATGATGTTATGTGATAGTAGCAGGAATAGTCCCCATATCCGATCGATAGTGCCAAGGGGTAGGCCGGGCACCCCGATATGCCTGATATTATGATTATGTTATGTTTTTATGTGGTAGTAGTAGGGGTGAAATAGTCCCCATAACCGGTTGAGATAAACTGGAGGGTAGGTCGGACACCCTGATATGTCTGACAGGGGTAGGTTAGGCACCCGGTATGCCTAGCAGGGGCAGGTTGAGCACCCTGGTATGCTCAGCAGGGTAGGTCGGGCACCCAGATATGTCTGGAAGTATGTGTTATGTATGGTATGTGGTATGATGGGGGATCTCAATCAGCTTCGTGCTTACAGTGTTCCGTTTTGTTTTCAGGTACCTCTTCATCGAAGGGGAAGGAGTTGGCAAGGTAGCAACAAATCACACACATAGGATTTCTGCATTATGAGATTCTTGGGATTGTACTCTGATATTATTACAAGTTTTACGATATTATTTTGAGACATGCGATTATGGTTTTATGAAATGATATGACTTGATGATTTTTTCTTATGAATGTTTTTCTAAAATGTTATATCAAAAATGAAAAATCTGGCCTGGAAAATTGGGATGTTACATGAATCTTATATAAAAAGCTTGTAGCTCACATAAAGAAGGAAAACATATCTCGGCCTAAAGTTTTCATTGAAAAACAAGAGGATCTTGAAGAATGGGTAAAAGAAGTGTAGACTTATAAAGATGGGCGGCTGAATGTCAAGGGTCTTATGGCTTTTATAAATTATTCGCCTAATGGCATATGTAATGTTGATAGTTCTCACGCGGACACTAGTTCAAATAAAAATCTAGGACAAACTTGGTACCTAGACTGTGGAAACTCTAGACATTTGACCAACTACAAGTCCCTCTTTACAAATTTTTGCAGAGAAAGATGGTCGAATGGTTTCCTTTGGTGACAATTGTGGAAGACCGGTAATGGATGTTGGAACTTTTGAAAGCAGAACAATTAAGCTGAAGGACATGTTTTATGTAGAGGGTCTGAAAGTCAACTTCATCTCCATCACCCAACTTTGTGATGATGCTTACAAAGTTCTTTTCAACCGTCGTGAGGGAAAAGTGTTTTATTCTAGAAACAAAGTCTTACTTACTTCACTAAACGTCAACGACATTTATAGGTTTGATGATTATTGGTTTAGACATTGATACTTTATTTTTTCTTCTAAATTTGCTACTCTTAAATTTTTTAACATAAGTTGCTACACTTTTAATTTATTTTTTGGTTTGGTTGAATTAAAAATTTATTTTATTCTTTACCAAAGATGTATACATTACACGTACACATTTTGCTACTAACATTGCCAATGTTCGTTCTTCTCTTTCCTATGTATATGTCAGGACCTTCCATTTTCCTCTCAACATTGATTTTAACTCTACATCTTTTCTTCAACAATGCCATCTTAATGACGTTAATGCATACGCTAATTGACATTTTGCTTCATATTGATGAGATCAGATGGGTGATAATTATGCCCCCAAGTGTTCTTCTGGACACATATCTCTTGTGTCTTGAACATCTTATTTCTGTTTCAATGGGATGAGATGAAGTTAAATGATATGTCATGCCTAACTTCTAGAGACGATGTTACTACAACTCCATCACCTCAAGGATCCAAAGGTGCCTTCAACAAGATAGTGAACCCACCTTCTCTTCCCTCAAGGATCTCAATGTAGGAACCTTTGAGTTTTGTCTTGGTGACTCTCATAACTCAAAGGCTAAAAATATTGGATCCCTCTAACACGTTGGTTACAAAGAATGGTTCATATTCTTCTTTTGTTCTTGGTGAACATGAAGCTTCGAATCAATCTGTAGAATCTCAATGATTAAAGGCATTCTCTCTCTTTGTTTACTATGAATTGTGTTGTTCTTTTGTGATATTTTTAATCATGTTTTTTTCTCTTTTATAGCTGAAATTTCAAGTGGTAGATATATCGGAAAATGGAAGTGCATTAACGACCACTCAATTCCAAAGATTTGATGGAACGAGTCTTTATCACCTTTCTAAAAAACCTGCACATATTTCACTGTTTAAACTATTTTCTTGTTTTACTAACTCTTTTGTTTTTATTCTTATTTTATTTATTCTTTTATACCATTAAAAAAAATCTGTCGGTGTAAATTCTAAGCCTAGTATGCAATTTTGACACATCTTTTCCAGAAGGAACGAAAGACTTTGTGGTCTACTGCGACGCATCAAACCAAGGTCTTGGATGTATTCTAATGCAACGAGGAAATGTCATCGCATACGCCTCGAGACAACTCAAGACGCACACGGTCAACTAGACTACCCACGACCTCGAACTAGGAGCAGTCGTTTTTTTCTATAGATTTGGAGACACTATCTCTACGGCACGAAATGCACAATCTTTACCGATCATAAGAGCCTTCAACACATTCTCAACCAAACAGAGCTCAACATGAGACAGAGACGATTGGTTGAAATACTGAGCGATTGCGAATTCGAAATTTGTTATCATCCGGGAAAAGGTAATGTAGTAGCTGATGCTCTCAGTCAAAAGGAATACTCGGGCCGCTGAGTGAAATCCTTAACCGTAATGATCCATTCACACCTGTCTACGCAAATCAAGGACACTCAAATGGAAGCCTTGAAAACTAACAACGTGGCTGGAGAAGCCTTAAGAGGAATGAATAAGAATCTTGAAGTCAAGGGTTACGAAGAATGTTACTGCATGATATGGATCTGCACACCAAAGCTTGGTGGATTTAGAGACGTTGTTATGAATAAGGCTCATATGACTCGATACTCCATGCATCTCGGTTCAGACAAGATGTATTTGGTCCTCAAGAAATTGTATTAGTGGCCGAACATGAAAGCCGAAATTGCTACCTATGTAGGCAAGTGTCTAACT
This sequence comes from Lactuca sativa, assembly GCF_002870075.4. Taxonomy (NCBI): domain Eukaryota; kingdom Viridiplantae; phylum Streptophyta; class Magnoliopsida; order Asterales; family Asteraceae; genus Lactuca; species Lactuca sativa. Next base: position 129,823,346 of record NC_056628.2, read on the forward strand.
TGTGCCAAAGTCAAGGTAGAGTACCAAAATCCCTCGAAATTGTTTCAACAACCTGAAATACCCGAGTGGAAGTGGGAGCGGATAACCATGGATTTCATAACCAAGTTACCCAAAACAACGGGTGGACTTGACACCATCTGGGTGATCGTCGACAGATTAACCAAATCCGCGCACTTCCTACCAATAAAGGAAACTGACAAGATGGAGAAACTAGCTCGAACATACATCAGGGAGATTGTGCGACTGCATGGTTTACTAATATCCATTATCTCAAACAGAGATAGTATATTCACCTCACAGTTCTGGCAGTCACTACAAAAATCTCTAGGGACGAGACTAGACATGAGTACCGCATACCATCCACAAACCGATAGTTAGAGTGAGAGGACTTGAATACACCTTACGGTTCTGGTCGTGCCTCTGTACGAAATCGAAATCAACGAGAATCTCCATATCATAAAAGAACCAGTAGAAATCATGGATATGGGAATTAAAAGAACAAAACAAAGTCGCATACCCATTGTGAAGGTCCGCAGGAACGCAATGCGAGGACCCGAATACATCTGGGAGCGCGAAAATCAGATGAAACAAAAATACCGGCATCTTTTCCCTAGTCCATAAATACTTATCTTAGAATAAATTTTGGGATGAAATTCTCTCTAACGGGAGGATGATGTGACAACCCGATACTTCAAATCTATGTAATGACCTAAAAGTCAAGGATTGTAATCTACTTTTGATATAATAAAAATAGCATCAAAAATAAATGTTCAAAAGTCTCAATTGGGTTGCATGAAGTAAATGATATCATAACAAGGTTTTTAGAAATCTAAAGAATACAAAAATCCGAGTTATAACGCAGAAGTTATGACCAATAGAAGATTCCGCAACAAAACCGGTAAAACACTGTTAAGTGTAAAACACGAAATTTCAATAAAATAGCTTTTAGCCTTAGGTATCTAAATGAAAGTCGTAGATATCATTAAACAATAAACGTACACCAAAAGAACATCCAAATCTGTCTTCGTATGAGGAAGTTATGATTTTTCTAAATTTCTGATATAGTAGTAGACAGCTAAAAACTCGAAATAGAGATTAAGCGACTTTTAACCGACGCAACCTAAACGAGAATTGAAAATCTCGACAATAGTAGTCCAACGGTAAAAAGATAGACGAAAACGGACGTCGGATGAAGATGTTATGAATTTTAACAGACTTTTCCTGTACCGGCCTATTAAAAATATATAATTAAAAATAAAGTAAAAATTTGCCAATGAAGTCTAAATGAAAGTTGTAGAGTATGTTCTCACCTAAGCGTGGATATAATAAACATCAAAAACGGAGCTCGTATGTGAAAGTTATGGATTTTAGAAGAGTGGGGCACACAAACCGAAGGGGGGGCGGTACGCCCCGGCGTACGAGGGTACGCCCAGCATACGCAATGCAGGGCCTCGGATCGACCACGTCTCTCATATTGCCTTCTAGACCGTGCCATCTGAATATCCAACGAAGATATTATGCATGATGTACGCAAGTTGACTCTCAATGTTCTTTATGGAAGATTGATGATTCTTCTTCAGTGTAAATTGCCATTACATAAGATTGCGATTTTTGATCTTGATTTCGAGGTGGTAATCTCTCATTAACAAGCTTTGTTAACTGCCCAAGTTGAGTCTCTATGTTCTTGATGGAAGATTGATGATTATTCGCATTAGAATGAGTAACATCATGCCTTTTTTTTTCGAGGATTCCATAAACCTATGAAGTACCGACTCAAAATCCATATTGTTCTTAGGTGGTAGTTGCTCTTTTTGGTAAAAATCTCAACGGCTTTTTCTAAATTTTTAATCATTTTGCTTCTTTACTCTTCATAAGGCAACCATTCCTTTTTGGGGCACCTCCAAACTTTGTCATATCGATCAGCACTCGAGTGACAAACTTGTGCTTTTCAGTTTACCACGCTCATCTATATCACAATCCTTAGTCAAATGTGTCCCTCCACAATTGTTACAACCAACTCTTATTGCGTGAATAAAATGATCCATCTTTGACATCCGCCAATCCATATTTTCTAACTTTGGCAAAACCACCACCATGTTCTCGTTGCCACCATCTCCTTTACCTCTAGTAAAATTCTTTCATGGGTTATGATACTCACATTAATGCTACGCAAATTCTTCAATCAAATCTTTAATAGTAGTCGGTTCCTTCATTGTCATTGGTCCATGAGATGAGAGTCAAGAAATTTCTTATTGTGATATCAGTGTTGTAAAACTCTCCTAGTTGGTCGATTACTCCTCCAAGTACTCGCTACTCCCCCCCTTGCCGAGGCGAGTTACATAATCCCGAGTACTCCCCGATCGGCCCCTTACTAAACTGAGTAGTGTTGTGAAATTCGGTCAGCTCGGTGATTAATATGTATAAGATACTTAATGATTTATTATTTAACACACACATGCGATTTTTACTACATATATATCTTAAATTTTCAGTAATTATTCACGAAGTGAGACCATTATGTGTTTTTTATCTTTTATGTATTCACATGTATCCAATTTTGTTATATATTTCAATCAACTTATGATTTTATCTTATGATTTTGACATATATAATTTCCCTAAAATATTTCTACACAAATATTCGAATGCGAGTACTCCCCGAGTACTCCTGAGTACTCCCGAGTACTCGCTACTCGGTAGTCGGCCGAACAGGTACCGAGTAACGAGTTCTACAACCTTTTGTGATATTCACCCCATCATAGAAAATGGACACTTCTTGTTGGACATTGAGATCATGTTGAGGACAACATCTAAGAAAACCCTTGTATCTCTCCCACGCTTCATATAAGGACTCTCCAACCTCTTTTTGAAAATTATCAATATTTCTGTTGAGCTTTGAGATTTTAGATGGTGGGCTAAATTGCTCATTAAATGTGTCACAAAGATTTGTGCATGTACTAATGGATCCAAGAGTGACTGATTTCAACCAAACCTTAAGATCACTGGTAAATGTAACCGAAAACATCCTAAGTAGCATGGACTCATTTGGCACATTTGGAACATTAAAGTAGTTTGAAATGTCATTTACTTCGTCTATGTGCTTGAATGCATCTTCGTACTCCTTCCCAAAGAAAGGTATGTCCTTGAGTATTGATAGAATATGCCCCTTGAGCTAAAAACTTCTTTCAATTGGTATCTCGGGTGGTACAAGACCTGGTCCGTTATCTTCACGTATCCTTTTCTTATAGTCTCCCATAGTTATTCCTGTGATATCCGCCATCTCTTCAACCTTGCTTTTGAACTCTTCTTTGTCCTTATCACTTTCTTCATCCTCCCTCATAACCAATGCCCTTCTTATCGGGTGTCCTATCAAAATTTTCAAAACCATTATCCGAATGAAAACTGCTAGTTAACTCGTCGACTTTCTTTTTCTTCTTCTTCGGAAAAGCTGAAGTTGGATGTTGAAGTGGTGAAACTATTGGAGTTTTAGATCCTCGCGTTATAAATCAATGAAAAAAAAAACAAAACAAAAATGCGTAAAAAGAATAAAAATTAAAAAAGTAAATTTTTTACTGAGACCTAACTATGATGTGGTAAAGGTAACCATGACGTGGTTTTTGCTGAGAAAGCAAAGTAAATGTAGACAAATAACTTTTTGTGATTTTTACCCCATAAAAAGGATCGAATAACTCTAAGCAATTAAATTTATAAATCAAATTAACCTTTCCCTGGAAATGGTGCCAAAAACGTTGATGTGCATAAATATATCTATCAGTTTTAAATTTATATCCTAACAAACATTTACTAACTATGCACTTATAAGCAGTGTACATAGTCAGATTATAGAATGGACCAGGTAAGTCGGGTGTCGAACACAGAGAACGAAATTCAATTAAATAAAATAATGACTTCAAATTAAACTAAGAAACAAACTATGTGTAAGATCCAAAAAATCATAAAATTAAAAATTTCAAAAACAACCCATTTCATCCATAAATCATTTACAGAACTATTGTTTCAAAAGTATTATTCAAAATCATAGTATCCCAAGACCCAATATCATAAAAACTGAAAGATGTACGTAATCATGCCTTCACCTTGCCACGATCATCTGAAGTACCTAAAACAGTAAACTGTAACAGTAAGCCAAAGCTTTGTGAAACAAAATCAGAGTATCCTAAGACCCAATATCATCCCGGTTAGATTACCCCTGGCCCACAACCTTTCGGTTGGAATGCCTAGCCCGTAACCTTACGACTAGAATGCCTAGTATAACGGGTCCACAATGTTTCGATTGGATTACCCCTGTCCCACAACCTTATAGTTGGATTGCCCCCATCTACCGACTAACAACACAAAGGAGTAATCTCAACTTTAACATAACATGTCGACATATAATAAATACAAATATACTTATCAGACAGATACCCATACAGCTAGAAATTAAAGGTAGTCCTAGAGATCTACCAGTCTCACGCCTAACACCAGCTATCATATAATCTTAGAGATATACCGCATACTAAACATATAATCAATATATGTATATATATATATATATATATATATATATATATATATATATATATATATACATATATATATATATATATATATATATATATATATATATATATATATATATATATATATAACATGTTATCAAACTAGTGTAACGCCTAACACCAGCTATCATATCTTCATAGAGATCTACCGCAACTCACCACACCTATTATTTAAATCATAGCCCAAGGTATTTAAATCATAGGCCAAGGTAACTTATTATTAATATACCCAAAATATCCTTTGGACAAAATTTGGTGTAATCCTGGTTAATGTCCAAAAAGTCAAAAAGTCAATCGAGTCAACTCAGCTGAGTATGTTGGGCTTACTATGCTGGCACATGGGGGGTAATTGGATATTGGCCAGATGCGAGGGTTTGACTGTGTACGTTCAATGTACCACTTGGTGTGCCCATTGTACTCACATGGATCATTTCTCAACTCATTAAGTGCTTAGTACTTAAGCCCCTACGTCCAAATTACAGATTCAGACCCCAAATGTTGTCGTTGACCATAAAGTTTCCAACTTTATGGTATTGCATGGCTATTAAGTATTAAATATCAAAAACTCTAACCTTTCAACCCATTAAGACATCCAAACTCATGCATGGAAGGCAAATAATGACCAAGACCACATTTTTATGCTTCTAAACACTTTAAAATGTCTGTGAGGATAGCCTCAATGGATTGGAGTAGCTCATACTCAAAATATCGAACTAATGGGGCCAAACGAGTAACAACTTTATGGCTAAACTAGATCTAAGCATACCTTTATAAAGTTTAAAGCCTTTTACTTTCAAAGAGAGTCCAAAAGTGATGTCATTCTGGATTCAAGGTACTCCACACTTCTAGGGTTACCTTTACTTCTTCCTTCCTCCTTCAAGATCACCAAAACACACATACCAAGCTCAAGACTAGGGTTTGCTAGAAGGTCGCAATTGGGCTGGAGGTTGATGAAGGGAAGATTCTTGGAGGCCATCAAGGTGATTAAATATGATACAAACCCTAACAAATAAGGTTTGGGATCCTGCTAAGAATGACTTGGAGCCTCCCTTTGGTCCCTTGACTGGAGCTGTATCTTAATCTTCCGCCTCCTTGTGGCCTCATGTGGCTTAGCCAGAGTACCAAAACGTTTGGTCGACATAAACCGACATATATTCGTCTTAAGCACGCTCAAGTAGCAGGCAATCTAGTCCTGCTCAAATGCAGCAAACTCAGGGGAGGAAAGAACTGTTTTAGTAATCATCTTGGTGATCTCAATTAACAACTCAATCCCTTTCCTCAGATCAAGATACTCCTGAGCTAAACTCTCTCTCTTTCTCTCTTTCTGTGTGTGTGTGTGTGTGTGTGTCTCTCTCTCTCTCTCTCTCTATATATATATATATATATATATATATATATATATATATATCCACCTAGGGAACATACCTTGTGAGAAATATCTCCGAGAACTGTTCCCAAGAAACAACAACTCTCTGCGCAGGAGCGTACGAGCCAGTTGCCAAACTCCACCAATTCGTCGCCCCTGACTAGAGAAGGTTGAAGGCACACTTCACCTTCTGGTGAGTAGGACAAGAGTATGTGAAGAAAAAACCCTCCACATCTGATAGCCACCTCATCACCACAATCAGGTTTTGAACTCCATCAAACACTCGAGGCTCTGTATCGTTAAAATCCTGGTACTGAAAAACTCTCTCCCCATGAATCATCGCGGTGTCAACAGTCATGGTAGCTACAACAACAACACCCTCAGAAAGTACAACAAAACGATCATCAAAGAGCTCAATCATAGTAGTCTTGATAGACCCAAACGCCTCCTAAATAGACTTCCAGACAGCAGCAGCCACCTCAATGGCGATGATCTGCTGAATTTGATCAGAAGTCAAACCTGACCTATCTTGGCCACTCGCTCCAGACCCGGAACAAAATCCTCTCGTAAGCACCAAACTGAAAATAAACCAGAGTATATCAAAAATGCGACAATACACATATCTATAATCACGAGACAAGACTAAACCCTTGGGTTTTGTGACTTCCTTGCTACGCGTATGAGTTATGTGCTTTCAGTAGTACGAGCCCATACTACCATCCACACCTACTCGTATTTGTCTCAAAGATCATCACAACCACCCTAAACAGATACAACAACTAGGATACTCATACAATCATATCCTCATTCTCTCGTGAAAGGCTAAAAACTCCTCATCTGGTAGGTTGCTCACACACCTACTCATCCATGAAACTTCCACTAACCATGTAGAAATCGTGTATGCTAATCATACATAACACTGGATTCTATAGACAATCGAATACTTTATTATACCCTAAGCCCACAACCAATCAAGGAACATGAAATAAGGCTAAATCAAACATTCTCAAGCTATAAAATCTTAGTTATGTACAATTATGATGTATACAGTAAGCAACTATAGTAATGATGTTAATTTCATGCAAGAATTAACCATAAGCTACCAAGCATCATATATTAGGCAATTATATCATACAAATAATAGTGTGGAATTTGGGGTATACTTTCTTGCTCCGACTGATTGTAAACATCGTATCCTTCCTTTGTTACTTTTGAAGAAAATTTTGAAAATTGTTTTAAAAGTTTTGCAGTTCCATAGTTTAATTCTAAATTCACAAGAATGCTCATCCAATTCTTTCATACCAAGGCTCTGATACCAACTTTTAACATCCTAACAATCATAAAAATTTATAAATTATCAAAAACATTCCATTTCATCCATAAAGTGTTTACAAAACCATTGTTTCAAAAGTATTTTTCAAAATCAGAGTATCCTAAGACCCAAAATCAAAAAAACTGGAAGATATGCACGATCATGCCTCTACCTTGCCAGTCATCTTAAATATCTGAAACAATAAACTAAAACTGTAAGCCAAAGCTTAGTGAGTTCCCCTAAAGTAGCACCACATAACATATAATGAA